>NW_027203222.1:0-94984 GCF_024711535.1 Dipodomys merriami | reverse complement strand
AGTGCTCTGTTTTGACAGGAAGCCTTCATTTGTGCCATCTCCCATGGCAGGCCAAGTTATCTGCACTCATCTTGTCTTTGTTATACTATGTTCCAGTGTTGAATAAAACTACTACAATTAATTCCAGAGTCCTTCTGGCAGACAACTAGGGAGCTGAATCTAATAAGATTCCTAATTGGCAAAGGTGCCTCCCTAGGTTTCCGGGAGCTTGTTAAATCTAAGTACTTGTGCAAAATCACAATGCTTCCTTTCATCTAGGACTGGTGAAGCTCATCATGTATTTGCTCTCTCTGAGTTGGGCCCTGGGTATGTAGATTTCAGGTTAAACACAGGGCCAGGGTGCTGACCTTGGGCTCAGAGGAGAAGCTCTTTGCTTTACCATTTGGTGTCACTGCTTCATTTCTTGTATCTTGTGTGTGTGTGTGTGTGTGTGTGTGTGTGTGTGTGTGTGTGTGCGAATGTGTGTGTGCATGCATGCATGTGCATACACCAGCCCTGGAGCTTTAATTCAGGACCTGAGCACTGTACCTTAGTTTCTCTTGTACAAGGACAGCACTCTACCACTTGAACCACACAGCCAATTCAGGGTTTTTTTCTAGGGATGTGGTACTGAGGATTCAAACCCAGGGTTTCATACAAGCACTCTACCCCTAAGACACATTCCCAGCACTCCACTTCAGGTTTCTTGATTTCTTTTCTTGTATTTAGAGGAGTTGAAGCCTGGGTCTGGGTGCTGTCTCTTGAGCTCTTCAGCTCAAATCTAGGACATTTGAGCTACAGCGCCCCTTCAGGCTTTCTGGTGTTTCTTTGGAGATAACCATCTCAAGGAATCTCCTGACGAGGCTGGCTTTGGACCCTGATTCTCAGCTCTCAGGCTCCTGAATAGCTAGGATGAGAGGTGTGAGTCACTGGTGCCCAGCTTCCACTTTAAGTTTCTAATTAGTGAATAGGAGATAATAGTCTCATGGGACCTTTTGTTTCTGGGATAGTTTTGAACCCAAATCCTCAGCTTCCTGAGCAGGCAGGATGATAGACCTCAGCTAAAAACACCTAAGCCGTGATACTTTGCTGCAAGTGGGTCTTTGGCTCCGCGTGGTAGAGTGCTAGCCATGAGCCCAAGAGGAAAGTCAGCACCTAGGCTCTGGGTTGAAGATTCATGATGGAGAAAACTAAACCAAACCAATTGTTGACAGGAGACAAGTCACTAGATTTCAGTACATATATAAATTTGGCCTTGCCTTGGGGACATATCTGAGCCTCAACTTTCTCATCTGCACAATCATCTTACTTGGGGAGCTCTAACAATGAAAGAATACACCCCATGAAGGACTCAGCACATAGCACCCTGTGAAGGACTGAGCACCAGCACCCCAGGAAGAGCTCATCACATAGCTCTATCCCACAAGCTGTCATTAGAATTCGGGTGCTTTCATCAGTATCAACATTCTTTCAGAAAAACGTCACAAATCAAAAAAGTTCACATCTAATGGTTTAGAGGGGTGGCTAATGGGAGGTAGGGTCCTCAGCCTTGGGGATTGCATGCACAGGTTGAGGGTACTCTCCTAAGACCTTTTCCTCAAGGCTCGAACTCTACGACTTTCAGCGTCAGGTCAGAGTCTCGCAGACTTCCTGCCAGGGCTGAGTATTAAACCACCACTTTCAGAACTCATCCCTGAGCAGCTAGCGGTGAGCTAGCAGCATCTGGTTCCATGGAGTTATTTTGCAGCTTATCACATGGATATATTTGCATATGGATTATACATCATACTAGGACACAGGACTTTTACAGAGAAGGAAAAAAATGTGTCAAAATTGGTTCTTACTGCACATATAAACTTTTGGCAATGCTGGGATTTGAACTCACAGCCCACAATGCATAATTTATGAATGGGTCAGTTGTAGAACAAAAGCCTTTGGCAAAATGAGCTTCCAGCCAGTTCTGAGGATATATATATATATATAATATAAATAAATAGATTGTTAGATATAGGCATAGATATAGATATAGAAAGATAGATATAGACAGATAGATAGATAGATTGATCAATATATAGATAGATAGATACATGTTTAGTTTGCTATATATATGTGAGAGACAATGTGAGGATATTAAATTATATAAATTATGAATTATTAGTTATTAAATTAGGTCTCCATTTAATGCAATATCATGGTTGAATACTTACTAAAGTATCAATGTAAAATAAGTCAGTATTCTAATTAGGAGAACCAAACCAGGGTGTTAGAATGGAAGACATAATCCAATAATTTTTGTGTGGCATTCTATAAGAGAATCATGAACTAACTGTCAATTAAATTGTAACTTTTATAAATTCCATTAAGCATTACCATGGATAGGAATGATTTTCTTTTCTTTTTTTATTGTTAATAAAATTTTTATTGTGAAGATACCATACAGAGGGGTTACACTTACCAGAGCAAGGTAATGAATACATTACTTACCAAGCATTGTTGCCTCCTCCTTTGTTTCCCCATACCATCCCTGCCCTCCCATCTTCTCTCCCTGCCCAACCTTTCCCCAGCCAAAGTTGTAAAGTTCATCTTTCAACATAACATCTTGTACATCTAATTATTTCAGTGGGTCAACCTCATCCCTAATTAAACAATTTGTTTTTTTCCTTCCCCTCCTCAAATTATACCAATATCACATACAGTGAAAACAGGGGTTATACTGTGGGGGAGAGACATACAAAGCAACAAAGTTATCATCTTATAAATAAGTTAGAAACAATAGCAAGAAAGAAAAACCACTTGAGTCATTATCTTGGAGTTCATTTTGCCTAACATCAACTTATCTGACCATTTCTGCTTGTCTCAGACATATACTAGTTATTGCAAATAAGGGTAACCATGGGACCTATGTTTCTTTGGGCCTGGCTTACTTCACTTCATATAATAGTTTCCATTTCCTAAAAAAAAGGGGGATATGTCATTCTTTTTGGTGTAGGCATAGAATTATATTGTGTATATGTACCACATTTTTTTGATCCATTCATCTACTGAGGGGCATCTAGGTTGGTTCCATATTCATAGTTGTGCTGATAGCTTTAGTATGGTCTTATTTTGGATCATTTGTATAAGTGCACAAAAGTGGGATTGCTAGGTCATATTGGAGCTCTATGTGGAGTGTTTAGAGGAACCTCCATACTACTTTAAAAGTGGTTGAACAAGTATACGCTCCCACTAACAATGCAGTAGGTACCCTTCTGTCCACATCCCCTACAGTATCTGTTGTTATTAGAGTTCTTGATTATAGCCATTCTAACTGGGGCGAGGTGGTATCTCAATGTTGTTTCGATTTGCATTTCTTTTATGGCTAGGGAAGTTGAGCATTTCTTTATATGTCTATTGGCCATCCTTCATTCCACTTCAGAGAAGTTCCTCTATAAGTCTTTATCCCACTTATTTATTGGGCAGTTATTTCTTTGAGGATTTGTTGTTGGGGGATTTAATTTTTTGAGTTCCAGGTATACTTTAGATGAGACTCTTGTCAATTGTATGGCTAGTAAAGGTCTTCTCCCAATCCGTGGTCTTTCTATTGGTCCTTTTTTATTTTTTGTTTTTGTGAACACACTGTACAGAGGTGTTAAATTACATGGGCAGGTTAATGCGTACATTTCTTATCAAGCATTGCAGCCTACTCCTTTGTTTACCCTTCATATCCCTTCCTTTCCTTTTATTATATCATATCACATAAGGTATATTTTATACATCAAACTGAGGTCAAGGACTTTCGCAGAGAAGGAAAACAATGTGTCAAAATTGGCTTCTTACTACAAAGAATAAATTTTTGGCCATCCTGGGATTTCAACTCACAGACTACCATGCCCAATCCATAAATGGGGTCACAGTCTTAGCAGACCAGACTCTGGCAAACTGAGCTGCCAGGAAGTTCTGAGGACCTATAATCTGAGGACCTATGGGACTAGTGTGGCCTGATCATAGGTATGATGATATAGGTTGATAGATATGTAGATTGATATATATATATATATATGTATATGTATAAATATATATATACATATAGAGAGAGAAAGAGGGACTGTGAGGATATTAAATTATATATATATAATTACCAATTATTAGTTATTAAATTATGCTACCATTTAATGAAGCATTAATTAAAAATTAGTCAATATCCTTAATCATATCATGATGCTAGAATCGAAGGTATAAATCCAATAATTATTTTTTTGACATTCTAAAATAGAATCATGGAGCAACTGCACATTTAATTATTACTTTTATAACAGTCCATTAGCATTCACATGAACAAGAATGAGTTTTTCAGGATCTCCCTCCATTTGTGGGTGGCAGACCTAGCATTCAAACTCCAAGCCTGAGTAGTTTAATTTGAATGCAAACCATTGGAATGACACCGTGAAGATTTCAGATTGTTATGATTAAAAAAAGAACAAGAAGAAAAGAAATCAAGGTGTCAATGGTACCTGCCTATAATCCTAGCTCCTTAGGAGGCTGAGATATAAAGAATGCCAATTTGAATTCAGTCAGGGCGGGAAAGTTCATAATACCCTTCTTTCTAAGAGGTCACATGAAAAAGAAAAACCATGAATGGGTCTCAGACTCAAGGGCAGAGTGCTACACTTGAGCAAAAGGAGCTCATGGACAGAGCCTAGGCTCGTAGTACAACCACAGACCTGCCAAAAAAAAAAGAGGAGGCAATAACTCCTTTTTTCTTTGTATGGATGATGAGCATTCAGCAGGTTGCCCATGCCCAGACACCCAAACTGGGCAAGCTGGGACAAGCCCTCAGAGAGTACTAAGTCTGAGCCAGCAACTTGAACAAAGCATCCTTCTCTGCCATTTAAAGAACTGAAGCCTTATGTTCTGGCAGAGGACACCTAGAAGCCAGAAACTGCCTCCAGGGAGACCACAGTTCTAGGCTATAGTTGTTGTCCAAAGTTTTGGCTTCTTATTCTCTATCCCTCTGTATGATATGAGCCTAGTCCTCCGGGGCCTGGTCGCTATCACTCATTTATCATTCCTCATTGCCAAGTCACAGGCTGGTCCCAAATATTGGCAAATATATGAAATAGTCAAAGATTTCTACAATGAAAGAGGTAAGCTAATATACCTCACCCTCATAACTTCCATTAGAAGTGAGCCTTGGGTTGTGTATGTGGCTTAGTGGTAGAGTGCTTACATAGCACACATGCATGAAGCCTTGGATTCTATTCTTCAGTACCACAGAAACAGAAAAAGCCAAAAGTGGCACTGGGGCTTAAGTGGTAGAGTGCTAGCCTTGAGCAAAAGAAGCTCAGGAACATGCCCATACCCTGAGTTCAAGCCCCATGACTGGCAAAAAAAAAGTCAGCGTGGTGATATATATTGTTCTGGGACTCAGAGGAGGGCCGAGATTATAGGTAAAAGGTAGGGTAGAGGACAGGTGCTAGTGGCTCACCCCTATAATCTTAGCTACTTAGGAGGCTAAGACCTGAGGATGACAATTGTAAGCAGGAAAGTCTATATGAGACATTTTTCTCCAATTAAACACCCAAAAAGCCAGAAGTAGAGCTGTGGTTCAAGTAGTAGAGCGCTAACCTTGAGCACAAAGGCTCAGGGATAGAATACCATCCAGGCCATGAATTCAAACCCCAGGAATGGCACACACATGCACACACACACACACACAGACATACAACCTCACACACACACACACACACACACACACACACACACACACACACACACACACACACACACACACACATCAAGATAAAGCATTTGCCAGTCAGCCTGCACAAGTTTCATCTCTAGAAACTTAATACTAAAACAAAAAGAGGGAGATTGGAAGGAAAGACTTGCTTCACGAGGTGATATAACCAGTGCCAAAATTCCACAGGTGTTCTAAGATGTGAAAGAGGACAGAGAGCTTCAAGCAGAAAGTCCAGAATGGGCAACGGTCCTGAGGTGTGGTTTAGAGCACGTGGTGTGGGTGGAATGAAGGTTCTGGGGCTTCAAACAAGTCTGGCAGGACATTCAAGGCTGTGTCAAGGTTTGTACTTGAGTCACAGGTAGGGCACAGGTTGGGGTCACAGAATGAGATCCAGGGGAAAGATTAGCTTGTCTTTTCACCATGGACCCCAGCCATTTCCTGTGGCTGGAAGCCTATTTTTTCATAGCTCCTGACCCTCAGGACTCCTTTGCATGGAGGAGTCAGGGCAAATGCAGGGAAGAACACTTACTTAAGAAAAGCTTCTAGGGGCTGGGAAGGTGGCTCAATGGTAGAGCACTTGCTTTGCATGCCTGAGGCTCTGGGTTCGATTCCTCAGCACCACATAAGCAAAAAAGAAAAAAGCTGGAAGTGGCACTGTGGCTCAAGTGGTAGAGCGCTAGCCTTGAGCTGAAGAGCTGAGGGACAGTGCCCAGTCCCAGAGTTCAGGCCCCACAACTGGATCCCCTCCCCAAATAAAGAAAAGCTTCTAGCCTAATACCACTAGTGGCTCAACCCCTGTAATTCCTAGCTACTCAGGAGACTGAGATCAGAGGGAGGAAAGTCACTGAGATTCTTCTTGCCGAAGAACTACCAAAAGCCAGAAATGGCGCTGTGGCTCAAGTAATAGAGTGCCAGCATTGAGGGAAAAAGCTAAGAGACCAAAGTCCAGACCCCTCAATTCAAGCCCCAGTACTGGCACCAAAAAAAAAAATAAAGAAATGCTTTCAGGATCTCCTAGTCCACTGTAGTGAAACTCCAGATCAGCCCGGCACCAGTGGCTCACACCTGTCCTCCTAGCTCCTCAGGAGGCTGAGACCTGAGGATCGCGGTTCAAAGCCAGCCCAGTCCGGAAAGTCTGGGAGACTCTGATCTCCAAGGAACCTCCAGAAAACTGGAAGTGGCGCTGTGGCTCAATTGGTAAGCTGAAGAGCTGGGGGACAGCACCCAGGCCCAGAGTTCAAGCACCATGACCAACACCTGGCCTGCTTGGACCTCACTCTGTGGCAGAGTACTTTCCAGTGGACTCCTGAGGGTTTCCCAATGTCTAGGTGTCCCACCAGTCTTCAGAGCAGCCTCTTTGGAGTTCTTTTCCTACAGAGTAGGCCACAGTATCAAAGGGTCAAGCCTTGGGGCACAGAGCTAATTGGTCAAGTCATCAGAATGGCATCTGTCATGGGTGCAGTATGGATCTGAGAAGTAAATCGATTCTCATACCAGGGTTCTGGGCCAGGAGGTGCAGGAGCTGCAAGATGGCACAGCAGGTAATGCCCACTCACGCAAGTATCACAAAAGTGTGACGGGTGTTGAGTTGGGCTCATGAAAGGATTGTAGGCTCAGGAATCCACAGGTAACTGGCTCTGCTTGTAGCAGTCACTACCCCTGGAGTCCCAGGACTTGAAGCCCTGCGTTCCTCACCAGTGCTCAGGGGCAGATGAAGGTCTGCAATCATGGGCCAACTACAAAGGACAATCCATACTGTCCTTCCCTTGGTCCTATGGCCCCATGCATGAATGGAGGGGCAGGTTCCATGGAACTTACTGCCATGATCCAGACTCCTCAGCCCAAGAAGGACTTAGGGAGAAACAACTTTATCTGCCTTGAGAGTTTACTATGATTATGCCTCAGGACTGCCCACAGTTCTACCTCAGCTCATCATTAACACGTGTTGTGTGTGTGTGTGTGTGTGTGTGTGTGTGTGTGTGTGTGTGTGTGTGTGTGTGTGTGTGTGTGTGTGTGCGCATGTGTGCGTGCACGTATTGGTACAGGGGTTTGAACTCAGGGCCCGGGCTCTGTCCCTGAGTTTTTTCATTGAGGGCTAGCACTCTACCACTTGAGCCACAGCTTTTCTTCCAGCTTTCTGTGGTTATTTGCAGAAGAGAGTCTCACAGATTTTTCTAGCTGGGCTGCCACTGAATGGCAATCCTCAGATCTCAGCCTCTGAGGAGATAGGAATATGAGAGAATGAGCTATTATTATCTAACTGGCCACACTTTCCTTCTTGGATAAAACAAAGTTCCCCTCTGTCCCATCTGAGCACCCATGTATATCTACCCCTCCAACCCAGGCTTCAGACAAAACACACCCTCCTCTGAGGACAAAGAAATGGGATCAGGTTTGTGCTTTATGTTCTCCACACAGTCTGGGGCTTCTAGGAGCTGATGTAGAGCTCAGAGATCTAGGCCAGGGCAAGTAGACAGCTGTTAGAACAGAAGAGCATATGAAAAGACATCCTTGCAGTTGGGTGCCAGTGGCTCATGCCTATAATCCTAGCTACTCAAGGATCAATCAAGATTCAAAGCTAGCCTGGGTAGACTCTTATCTCCAATGAATCATCAAAAAGCTGGGAAGCCAAGCTACCCTAGTTCACATGGTACAGCACCAACCTTGTGCAAACAAGCTAAAGGATAGCACCTAGACTCTGAGCTCAAGCCCCGGTAAACACACACACACAAACACACACACACATACGCGAACACACACACACACACACACACACACACACACACACACACACACACACACACACTAACACCTTTAGCAGGTGCCAATGTCTCATACCAGCTATCCAGTACTCACTAGGCTGAGCTCATAGGATGGCAGCTTGAAGCCAGTCCAGGCAAGAAAGTCCATGAGACTCTTCTCTCCACTAAACTACTAAAAAAGATGAAAGGTGAGCTGTCATTCAAGTGATAGGGTGTTAGCTCAGGGACAGTGCCTAGGCCCTGAGTTCCAGCTCTGAGATTTTTTTTTGGGGGGGGTCCGGTCATGGGGCCTGAACTCTGGGTCTGGGCACTGTCCCTCAGCTCTTCAGCTCAAGGCTAGCACTCTACCACTTGAGACACAGCGCCACTTCCGGCTTTTTCTTTTTTGCTTATGTGGTGCTGAGGAATTGAGCCCAGGGCCTCAGCCATGCAAGGCAAGCACTCTACCACTGAGCCACCTTCCCAGCCCTCTGAGATTTTTTTTAAAATAAACACCATTTGCCATCCCCAACCCCATAGGCCATAAATACAGATTTTGGTCATCCTAGAACTCATTTCCATTCCTGCCACTTCCACAGCACTGCCACAAGTAGCCAGTGTGTGGCTAACACTGGGTTAAGAATTGAACTTACACAAGGGGGACATAACCAGGTCAAGGATCATGCCCCAGAACATTGAGGTACTGGCCATACCAGTCTCTCACCCCCTCTACCCTCACCCTGGAATCTAGTCTGTGCCTCTGTATTATGGTTATCTGGAATTCTGTAGAAGGACCTGAGAGGCCCAGCTGGGTGGGGGGGGGGGGAGATAGACTTTCCTGCGATAAGTTACATTTACAGTTCCTAGACACCAATGGATACTTCCAACACAACATGGCTCACCTTCCATGTAGCCCCAGATCCTCCTTGTTTGGGCAGCCTTCAGTCAGATATCAGGCTGAAGTTGGCCAGAGCCATTGGCAACCACCCTTCCCCCACTCCATTGCCAGCCTGCTAGGATGGACATGCATCCAGAGGCCCAGCTGAGGAAAAGGAAAGAACATGGCATGACTGAGCCCCTCTCCTCCAGGGACAGGGGAGAACCTATGCCAGCTGGCCCTGCTGACCCAGAATCCTCTAGAGGCGGCCAAAGTTATGGACAGCCAGACTTGAGCACCAACAAAAAGCTAGAATATACAGGTCTCTGGCAATTTAGGACTCATTGTAGACCCACATAGGGGACTAAAGGCAGGGTGCCATGGAGGAGGGGCTCCCTCTGAAGTCAGGAAGAGGCAGACAGGTGCCCAGGAAGGGGTCAGAGAAAGATGAGGGAAAAATACATACACACACACACACACACACACACACACACACACACACACACACACACACGCACGCACGCACACACACACACACACACACACACACACACAAACACACACACACACACAGGGGTAGCCCAATGCATTAGCAGTCCCTGAGCACTTGAACATCCCAACCCCCGAGAAGATAGCATTACCATCCTCAGACCAACTGTAGACAAAACTCAGAGGCTCTCACACATCTGGAATGGCTCATAACTCAGCATGGTGTTTCCTACTGTACACACTGCTATGCAGAAAATTCAGCTACCTGATTTTTGGTTGTTGGTCATGGGGTTTGAACATTGGACCTTCACACAGTCCTTTAGCTCTTCAGCTGAAGGTGCGCGCTCTACCGCTGGATCCATAACACCACTTCCAGTTATCTAGTGGTTCAAAGCCAGCCTCGCAATCCTCAGATCTCAGTCTCCTGAGTAGCTAGGATTACATTTGTGAGCCACTGGCAGCACCCAGCTTCAGTTACCTTCTTATACCCAGGGGAAACCCAACTTGTCAGGCTACAAATCACATGCAATCCTTCACTTCAGACTTTGACACCAGCAGTCAAACCATACTTCCATGGATGGAGAGAATAAAATTGACACTACCTTCCCACCCCTGCTCACATTCACCCCAATCCCTGCCTAAGACAGGCTACGACCTCCGGAGTTCTTGGTAAGGCAACGCCCACCCTGCTGTGGTATCACACTCGGGCAAACCTGGGGAGAACTTAGAAATTTCTGTACATTGAGGCCAGCACCTGGTCTCCCAACCACAGCACACCCACTCCTTCACCATCTCTTCTAGGCAAGGTGTGTCATTCCGCGTTTTTTTTTGTTGTTGTTGTTGAGGGGCTTGAACTCAGGGCTTGTATACTGTCTCTGATGATTATTTTAGCTCAAGGCCAGTGCTCTACCATTTGAGCCATGGAACCACTTCCAGATGGAGATTGGAGATGAGACTCTAATGGTACTTTCTTGCCTGGGCTGGGAAACAGGATCCTCTGGATCTCAGCCTCCCAAATAGCCAGGATGACAGGTGTGAGACACCAGCCCAGGGCTTATGGTGTCTCATTCTTTAGAATTTCCTCCTAGTCCTCCTCTAGACACTACCACCTAGATACTCCTCTACCGCCCTCAGAGACAGCAAATCGAGCTTGCAATCTGGGTAGGGCCAAGGGCATTAAAGGGTCCCCTCCACATCTCTAACCCTCTCTAAGCTCCCATCTGCCTCCTGTGGATGGCCTGGTCATCCGGAGCTTATCAGACCCACTAGGACTTCTGGGGCCTGCCTGTATTCCCCTGCCCCACCCAACAGGTACCTGAGTATTTCTTGGGCCAGCTGCTTCATGTTCAGGTGGAAGATGTTGGGTGGGTGGCTGTTAACCAGGTCCAGGTGTTCAGGGCAGAAGGAGTGTCCAGTTCCCCTCTGTCAAAGAAGGAGACACAATGCATGGATGGATCTACTAAGAACTACAGGGCATAGCCATCCACCCATCACCAAGGTCCCTTTGAGTGCTGTTTTATGTTGACCATCCTGGTGTTTGACCTCGGGGCCTGAGCGCTGTGTTGGAGCTTCTTTTGCTAGAGGCGAGTGCTCTTCCACCTGAGCCAAGGTGCCACTTCCAGCTGTTTTCGTGTATGTGGGACCTAGGAATTGAATCAAGGGTTTCCTGTGCGCTAGAGAGCCCAATACTGCTAAGACACAATCCCTACCTTGGATAGCTGTTTTTCTGTGACCTCTTGGGCCTGTCTCGGGACAGTCTTGCACATCTGTACCGAGTTTCTCAGCAGCAGCCATGGCTGGAAATGATCATGCTCAGCTTTGTTGTCCTTTATCTACAGCATCTTTGCACTCTGTGCTTCCTGTCTGATCCTCCTTGTTAAGTAAGATCCCCTTTCAAGTCCTGCTTCTATGAAGCTCTCTCAAATTGCCCTGGCAGAGAGGGATCTTCACTCTGCAGGCTGCCGGCCTTGTCACGCTCTGCCTTCTGGCCGGTGTGGATTGAGAGCCCATGAAGGAGAAGGCCTGGCTTCCACCACCCACTTTTTGAAGGCTCTCATACACTACCCTGGGACCGGTGCTGTACCACACTCCATGAGAGGGCACTCGAGGCTCAGGCAGTAGGGACAACAAGATAAGGTCATTTTTTGTGTGGGCTTGAACTCAGGATCTGGGAGCTCTCTCTCTGAGTTTTAGTGCTCAAGCCTGTTGCTCTACCACTTGAGCCACAGCTCCACTTCTGGCTTCTTGGTGCTTCCATGAAGAGAAGAGTCTCTCTGGTTTTCCAGCTTATGACTGGCTTTGATCTTTGATCCTCAGATCTCTGCCTCCCAAGTCGCTAGGATGTGAGGTTTGAGCCTGAGCCAGAAGTGACAGGCACCAGAGCCTTTCTTTTTAGCTTCTGTTTATCTCGTGTCAACTACCAAGTTAAAATAGTCAGTTTCAGGGGTTCAAGTTTGTCTCCTAGATCAGTTAATCCAAGGAGATAAAGTGTGAAAAGGCTACTTTGAATTGAATTGGCCTAGGTGAGTGTGTGTGTGTGTGTGTGTGTGTGTGTGTGTGTGAGAGAGAGAGAGAGAGAGAGAGAGAGAGAGAGAGAGAGAGAGAGAGAGAGAGAGAGAGAGAGAGAGAGAGAGAGAGAGAGAGAGAGAGAGAGAGAAAGAGAGAGAGAGAGAGAGAGAGAGTATGAGTTTCAGGGATACATATCCCCATCTCTGCGGTGCCTCATCTTCCCAGTGGTGAGTCCATCCTGGATGCCCACCACAAGGAAGGTGGGTAGGGAGGGTATGTAAGGTCACATCAAGTGCAATGATCTGAATTCTATCCTGCAACTGAAGCCTGGAAAGATAATGGAGAGAAGGAGATTTAGAGATTTAGAGGAACATCAAAGGAAGCCCCTTATCTTTGGCTACAAGTACCAGAGAGAAAACTGAATCCATCCTTTTTGGTAGTAATATAGCAGGTGCCCACTATTCATTTGTTTTATTATTTGTTTTTGTGAGTCCTAGGTCTTGGATTCAGGGCCTGGGTGTCATCTCTGAGCTTCTTTTTCTCAAGGCTGAGGCTCTACCTCTTGATCCACAGCACCACATCTGGCTTTTGTGTGTATGGGGGAGGAGGTTTTTTATGGGAGATAAGAATCTCACAGACTCTCCTGCACGGGCTTGCTCTGAGTCACAACCATCAGACCTCAGCCTCCCAAATAACCAGGATGACAGATGGGAGCCACCAGCACCTGACTGCCACCATCCATTTATAATCCCCTAGGGCCAGTTCTGTGCCACCCACAATGCACCCCTCTTGTGGGGAGTGGGAACACGACATGGCTGGATCTTATACTTCAACAGCCTACCTACCTGTGAGCATTGTTCCGGGTCAATCTGATGGCAGCTTCCTCCTTATTGACAGCAATGACTTGGCTCTGCCACAAGAACAAATGTCCCCTAAGAGGTGTCAAGACTAGGGTCTTTCCTCTGTATACTGCCCCTCCACCCCGAAACAACACACTCCAGCAAAGCGAAGTAGACATAGATTGTATTCATTTTCTTATAATCAGGGTCTGGCGAGATAAGGGGAAGTGAGGATCAGAAGCCTGGTATCGTGCTGGTTGGGAGGACAACACAATGCCTCCTTATCCACTTTCCTTTCACTGTCTTAGCAGAGGGTAGTGGGGAAGGACTCATGGGAGGGATGGACGATGAATATCCGACGCAGTCTAACCCTGAGACAGAGGGGCTTACCTCAGGGAGCTAGTTCAATAGGCTGAGAGAGACAGCTCCTGACCCACAGCCCACCTCCAGAATGGGAGGGCCACCTTGAGTCCCAGCAACATGGGGACCTTGGGCCACCTCTTCCAGCACCCATTCAACCAGTTCCTGTGTGAGAGAGATAGGTATGGAGAGAGACAGAGACAGAGAGAGAGAGAGAGAGAGAGAGAGAGAGAGAGAGAGAGACAGAGACAGAGACAGAGACAGAGACAGAGACAGAGAATGTGAGAGAGAAAGAAAAAAGAAGGAAAGAAAGAAAGAAAGAAAGAAAGAAAGAAAGAAAGAAAGAAAGAAAGAAAGAAAGAAAGAAAGAAAGAAAGGAAGGAAGGAAGGAAGGAAGGAAGGAAGGAAGGAAGGAAGGAAGGAAAGAAGGAAGGAAGGAAGAAAGGAAGAAAGAAAGGAAGAAAGAAAGAAAGGAACAAATAAAGAAAGAAAGAAAATCCTAATTACACTTTAGCTGCGTGTCAGTGGCACAGGACTATAATGTTAAATACACAGGAGGCTGAGATATGAGGATCATGGTTCATAGCCAGCCCAAGCAGGAATGCCTGTGAGACTCTTATCTCCAAAGAACCACGGAGAAAATTGGATGTGATGCTGTGGCTCAAGTGGTAAAGCGCTAGCCTTGATCTGAGGAGCTCGGGGACAGTGCCCAGGTCCAGAGTTCAAGCCTCACAACTGACAAGAAGTGGACTTGCCACTACAAGAAGTGGACTGAATAACACCCACTGTCCTAGGGAACATGGCAGAGAAGTCAGGCCAAGCTTGCTGTCAGCTGGGGGTCATGAGTAGGTCACCTACCGTCTTCATGCCTTGTTTTCCCCAACTGCAAAACTGAGCACAGTGAAGGATCCCCTTCCTCATAGGGATAGGGTAAGGATGAAAGAGAGCCATGTTTTGTTTCATAATCCCGTACCTGTTGCACAATAAATAACAGGCCCCATCTGAGCGCTTTCTGAGTATCTTCCTGTCATATGCTCACAGAATTGCCAAGAACCATATCTGACAGCCTCTCCCTCTATGACTGCCTCTGCCCCAGAGATCCCCCTGTATTGAATCCTTGTTTCCTCACAACTGTCTCAGGAAGAGACTGAGGACCAATGGTCGAGGCCCAACCCAGAGCTTCACCTTAAGTCAAGAATTGGATGCCATGGACTTAGAGTTTGGGACAATCCATCTAAACCAATGACTGCACGTGGCGCTACATGTCTAGCATTCCAACTAAAGAAGACCAGGCCTGCTGGCGCATGCCTGTCACGGATAGGAGGGCTGCGATCCAGCCCAGCCTGAGCATATATTATCTATCTCGGAAATGCCCAAGACAGAAAGGTTTAGTTCACATGGTAGAAGACCTGACTGGCAAGCCTAAGGCCTTGAGTACAAACCGTAATATACCAAAAAGAATCAGAGGCCTTATGCCAGAGGCTCATGCATGTAATTCTAGCTACTCAGGATACTGAAATCTGAAGATCACCAGTCAAGATTTAAAATAGGGTTGGCCTGACCCATGAGACGTCATTATGAGAAGACCCAGACTCTGACCCATACCAGTGCACTCCATACTAACAGGGCTTACATCCTTACTAAGAGCTGGCTATGCTGTCTGTCCCCCTGGGAGTCACCCCCTGTGGGCCCCACCCCCAGGTCCTCCTAAGCTCTCTCTGCCACCAACCAGGCCTAAGGGAGTAGACATCTCCAGGGCACACAGATCCTTTGATCTTATAATTTAATGGTGCTGAGACCTTTCTAAACCTCTGCCACAAAGCCCATGCATCCCCCAAAGATAGCAGTTATAAGGTACCAAAGGGTCCAGCACTCCGTGTTACAACCCACTTCTACACACACACACACACACACACACACACACACACACACACACACACACACACAAACAAACACACACATACACACAAAGCCGTCACGGGTAGCTCATGTCTGTCATCCTAGCTACTCAGGAGGCTGATATCTGAGGATCACAGTTCAAAGCATGCCCATGCAGGAAAGTCTGTGAGGCTCCTATCTACAGTGAACCACCAAATAGCCAGAGGTGGAGCTGTGGCTCAAGTGTCAGAGCACTAGTATTGAGCACAATAGCTCAGGAACAGCCCCTAGGCCCTGAGTTCAAGGCCCAGTTCTTCTACCTCCAAACACAGACACACACACCCACAGACACACACACACACACAGACACACACACACACACACACACACACACACACGCACGGACAGCCCAAGTCTTCAGCAGTCTCTGAGAAGAGAACCATGACCTCCCTCCATTAGGATCACATCCCACCCCCGAGAAGGTGGCACTCCCGACTTCAGACCCACTGTAGACAAAACATTGAGCTTCGGGACTGGGAAGGTGGCTCAGTGGTAGAGCACTTGCCTTGCAAGCCTGAGGCCCTGAGTTCGATTCCTCAGCACCACATAAGCAAAAAGAAAAAAGCCGGAAGTGGCGCTGTGGCTCAAGCGGTAGAGCACTAGCCTTGAGCTGAAGAGCTGAGGGACAGCGCCCAGGCCCAGAGTTCAGGCCCCACGACCAGACCCAAAAAAAATTAAAAATAAATAAATAAATAAATAAAACATTGAGCTTCTCACATACCTGGAATGTCTCATATCCCAGCATGGCATTTCCTACTGTACACACTGCTATGCTTTATTTTGTTGTTGGTCATGGTGTTTGAACTCTGGGAGAGGGCACTGTCCCTCAGTTCTTCAGCTGAAGGTGAGCACTCTCCCTCTTGAGCCACAGCGCCACTTCCTATTCGCTGGTGGTCCACTGGACATCAAGTCTCACAAAACGTTTCTGCCCAAGTTGGCTTTAAACATTGATCCTCAGATCTCAGTTCCTCAGCCGGCCAAAGAAACTTTTCCATGCCTTTCATCCTATCTCCTCAGCAGACTTAAATCTGAGGACTGCATTTGGATGCACCTTTCTCAGCAAAGTCCATGAGAACTCTTTATCTCCAATTAACCACCCCAAAAAGCTGGAAGTGGAGCTGTGGCTCAAATGGCAGAGTGCTACCTTTAAGCATCAAAGAAAAGGGATAGGACCCAGTCTCCAGTTTCAAGGTTTTTCTAGCAAAGACCCACCCTAGAAAAGGAAGCAGATGGGCACACCGGAGCTCAAAGCTCACACGTAATACACAAGACTCCCAGAACAGACCCAATCCTGCTCTGATTCTCTAGATTCTATGTCCTACATCATGGCAGTCTTAGATGGGACTGACCATGCACCATTAGGACGTTCAAGTACAAACTCATACTGAGGATCCCTGAAATTATCAGAGACTCAGGATCTCTCACTATCCTGCATTGACACTGGGCAGTGAGGTGAGGCCTAGTTATCCAACCACAGGATGTGGGAATGAAAGGATTTCACAGCCAAGGGAATAAGACTGGAGGGCTCTACGTCCCTCTCTCTCGGGAAGGAGAAAAGGGCTGATCCATCCCAGCAATGTTCTTGGGTTGTGTATATTCTCAAAAATAACCCTTCTCAGAGCCCAGGGCCTCCGGTTTTCTCACCAGCCTCTACCCAAGCCTGCCCCACATTCAGTTGGCCCTCTCTGAATCCCAGATCTGCCATCTAGACTAAAGGCTGAGCCAGAAGAGAGACCCACCTTTGCCTGTGAGAATGGCAGACAAGAGGTCCTAGTGTGCCCCCTAGAAGAAGTCTTGGGGCTACATGGGTCCCGATGCCGCCCTCATTCCCTGTCTGTCCTGTGTCAGTGGCACACTTACCTCTGTCTCTGGTGGAGGAATGAACACCGGGAGTGTTGTAAAGACTAACTCGGAAATCCTTACCCAAAAGACCACCAGAGACGGTCACCAATGTAACAGCAAAGGAGTCTTTATTGGAAGCTTGAGCTTGGTCCCCCCAGTGTACATGGCAGCAGCCCATGATGCTGAGAGGCCCTGAGTCCATGGATACCACACTTTTTATAAATTTTTTAGGGAAGGTAGGGCTTTGCGTACATCATAATTTCTTGTAACAAATCACTACAAACCCCAGGAAAATCACAAAACAACTCTATAGTATGATTGGCACACTACAAACTGGGAAAGGACCAGAAACAAGTTGTTGGTTAGATCAAGGGGGCCGACGTTCTTTAAACTGGTTGGCTTGCACCACAGGGGATTCTCAAGAGGATAGATGCTAAACTGCAGAGTTCCTTTTTTAAACAAACACCACCTGTGGCCTGCCTGCAGGGTCACCAAGCACTCCAGCACCTGCCTGCCTACAGTTTTCCCAAGGATTGTTTATATTCCTAGTCCCCTGGGAATTGCTTCTTCTGTTCATTCCCAGGTCGGTTTCATGGTCAGCTGCATAACTCATACCTCATAAGACGCTCCCTAGCTCAAGATGAACTCACCCAGACCTCAGTCTTCTCAGTGTCACCTTCAGATTGATCCCAGGAATGTCCAAGTCCCCAAAGATGTACTGCACAGGCATCCTGTGGCAGATGACAGCCAGATGGTCAATGGTGAACCCAAGGTGCCAGGACTTTTAATAGCCATGTGGCAGGGTCGAAGGCTCTATCACTGATGGTCAAGGTTGTCAGGCGAGGTCATGGTTCCAATGTCCTGACACACTTGACCTGTGATCATCCTCCCTCTTCATCTTCCTTGCCCCACCCCTCCGCCTTGACACTCCCTCACCCCAAAACCTCCATAGATATTGGAACAGAAAATAAACTTGTTGGGACTGGGGGTGTTTGAAACCTGGTGACACACCCTGAGCCCTAGGGTCTACCCGAGGCTGCTTCCCTCTGCAGTCGGTGACCACAAAGCTCCTGGATGTCATAAAGTATCTGGGGAGTTATTGGCTTGGTCCTACATACTGTGTTTAAGCTCTGAAACTGTCCCCACAGAGATTGTGAATGGTTGGCTCCCTTGATCCAGGGACTCCAAACCAAGGCTTGCATGCTCCCTTCTTCCCTTCCTTTTTTCTTTTTCTCTCACCATCCTTCTCTCGCTTTCCTTTCTTTCTCTGACTCCTGGGCCTTGAACTCGGAGCCTGGGTGCTGTCCCTGGGACTTTGTACTCCACGCCAATGGACTAAGGCTTGACCCACACATCCACTTCTGGCATTTTCTTTTGGGTAGTTAGTTGGAGATAAGAGTCTTACAGGCTTTCCTGCCCAGAACTTAAGCCTCGATCCTCCCATCTCAGCCTCCTATGTAGCTAGGGTTACAGGCATAAAGCACAGGCATCCAGCTCAAACCAAGGTTTCTTCATGTGTTGTGGAACCAGCACTGGAAATTTTCATTATCTATGACTCCCCCCGTCCCCCAGAGCCTGGCGCACACTGTAACTCTTTGTTGGATAAATAAATAAGCATCTGTCTATGACAATACTACACAAAAGTCCCACCTGATTCTGGTAAGCATCTTGGGTGGGCAAAACCTGATGTAGCTCTCCCACAGTTCTCCCTGCTCCCTCTTCCTGCTCTTCTGGTGCCACCGCACTTAACTCTTTTGGCTCTGAGGAAGTGAGCCATGATGTACTCGCTGGATTCTGAGGCCTCTGGGATGCTTATCTTTTCAAAGATCTCTGTCCAGCGGCTGACCAGCTTTGTGGCACTCAATTCCCCACTCAGGTGTGAACAAGGTTGATGTGAGCTGAACGCCTGGCTCAAGGGGCATACTCTCCACCCACTGGGGCCAGACAGGATGGTCCACCATATCTGGCCCCCAAGTTTCATGTTGCAGAGTAAGAATCCTTGAGGCATCCCAGGTATCTGAATCCCAGAGTCCAGTACAGATGCTAGGAATTGTCTCTGCTCACAGCTGGCAGGCTGGGGATGGCGAGGTCACAATCTCTGCTCCCCATGACATTCTTGACTGTGGTGGCCACCCTAGAGATAGCCGGAGGCTAATCAGTAACTGCTGAAGAAAGGCAGTCAGGGCACGACATTCATAGCAGGAGATCATCTGGCTAGGGAACTCTGCCTATGCTGCTTTGAACATCATTGTTTGGCAGCTGAAATGGTCTGTCTAATTTGACCCATAATCCCAGGTGTTAGTGGAAATTGCCAACTTCAAGAAAAAACCTTGGAAAAGATGGCATTTAACTTGTCCCAATCAAAATTAAAGGGATCCAAAGTCAGTGGACCCTTTTCCTTCCAGAGAGCCTACAGCAGGTTACAGAAACTGGCATTCAGAGAGCCCTAGCTAACTGCCATGTCCTGATACTGAGCAGGCTCCAGCAGAGAGAACACACTTGCCTACCACTGCCCAGCTGGAAACGGCCCCGCCGGGACACAGATTGGAATCTGCAGGACTCCAGGGAGAACTGCACAACAGTGCACTGACCCTGAAGGGAATCCACGCACCAGTGGGGGCGTGGAGCCCCCTGCCCAGATGCCCACAGACACCATCAATGCCCTGGGTAAGGTTCCCCTCTCATCCTTTGTCATAGTGAGCCATCTGCCATATCACACCGTTCACCACTTCCCAGACCCTCTTAGCTTCACAGCCCCTTTCCTCCTCCCCCGCATCTCATTCCCTAATTATATTTGGCAGACACATTCCCAAGACTTGAATTAGCTTCAACTGTTCACACGAGAGCAGAGTGTCTGGGTGGAAGAGTTCAGCTGTGGTCACACTCATGAGCATTCTGGCTGAAGACAGAAGGACAGGTATCCACTCTGGTCTGTGCTCCCACAGGCCTCTTAGTGGAGACCTACACAGGCCCAGCAGCTACAGTTGGCTACAGGAAAGGAGAAGAGGGAGGTGGAAGGAACTGGAAAGGGAAGCTACTGAAACCTTCTCCAAATATGTAGTGAAATGATGAAGGAGAAAACAGAAATTGTGGCTGGGCTTGTACTGGGCATTCATGAAAAAAGAACAACAAATACACACATACACACAAATAAAATGCTTTGGCTCTTTTTAGAGATGGTGAGTTAAATATATTTTCATTGTTCTCATCTCCCTACTCTCCCAACACACAAACACACACACACACACACACACACACACACACACACACACACACACACACACACACACACACACACACACACACACACATACACACACACACATCCAAACCGGTGACAGAAGACTCATCCATGAAGCACTTGCAATGTACCACCTGATCATTCTCCTTCTGAGCACAGTAAGGCTGTACAAGGAGAAATATGATTCTCTCTCTCTCTCTCTCTCTCTCTCTCTCTCTCTCTCTCTCTCTCTCTCTCTCTCTCTCTCTCTCTCTCTCTCTCTCTCTCTCTCTCTCTCTCTCTCTCTCTCTCTCTCTCTCTCTCTCTCTCTCTCTCTCTCTCTCTCTCTCTCTCTTTCTCGCACACACAGACTCAGAGCATTGTCTCTCCCGAGTTAGTTGGTTCCTCATCAGGGAAATGTACAAGCTTGAGCATGGGGGTTCCCTGGTTAGAACCAGGGGATCCTACCAAGGGGAACATTTCTCTAATAACACAGAACCACCCTGCCTCTCCCTTTCTCCAGGGACAGACCCTTCCCATTGAGAACAACCAGCCTTGAGTCCCCATTCACTAAAACCCTATGCTAGGACTCTGGGTGAAGGAGTCCTGAGACAGGTGGCTCCTCAGATCCAGGAGAGAAAACAAAGAAGGGGGTCCCCTGATACCTCTAGAGGGGTGTCTGACCTGGGGTGGGGGCATGGTTGGGGAATTTGATGGGTTCCTAAAGGCTATATACATGAATGGACTCCCTACTTCCAGCCTAGATGCTTCTGGGTGACTTGGTGGATTCTTGAGGAGGACGAGGAGACCAGATGGACCAGGAGCACTTGCAGAGCTGGCAGAGCTGGAAAATGTAATTACCCTGGGAAAACTGTTAACAGCTGGGGTGGGGGGGACAGGACAGGTGTATGTTTGTCGGAGGAACACACTTCCCAAATATTCATCTCCTATCTGACCCCCAGTGCCCTCAACTCCCTACTTGGCTCTTCTGGGACCTCCTCAGGTGAAAGTGTGACTGAGAACAGAGGTCAGACAAGGGCTCCCACAGCAATAAGGGGGCCTATCTTCTGCATCCAACACCCTCCACCCCCAGAAAAAAAAGAAAAGACCTGAGAGGTGCTGCTACCCACCTCTGACTAAAGCCATCAGGTTCCCACCAGGGAGAGGAAGGGTGCAGATATGCAGCTGTGTGGCTCCCATTGCTCTAGGCCAGGGGCTCTGTGGTGTCCCCTCCTCACCCATTTCTTCATCTCCCCTTGTCCTGGGGACACTGGCCACTAGGGATGGGGGTGGGATCCTAGTGTCGACACCCCACCCCAGCAACTCGGTCTCATATGGCAGAGCCAGGGAAGACTGTGGGGCACGAGGGAGGTGCGGGTGGGACAGGAGAGGGGAGGTGGGAGGCACAGGTCTGGGTCCACTGGGGGGGGGGTGACAGGGAGTCACGAGGTACAAGTGTCACGGGGTGTGGGGCCCAAGTGGCAGCCACTTATGTGTGCTGCTGGAGAGAAGCTGTAGGCAGTGGCTCCTGGTGCTTGCAGGCCCTGGAGTCTGAGGACTTGGGGCCGGGATCAAGTCAGGGCCGCAAGCAGGTTAGGGCTGCACCATTTCTGCCAGGCAACTGAGGGAGGCACCAAGGATCCGAGCTGGCAGCACCATGTGTGAAATGTGCCCCTGCTGGGAGAGGGTGGGGCCTCTGAGGGTGCCTGGCAAGGCTGTGAGCTTCTTCTGCTCCTCCTCCTCAGCTGCTGCTGCTGCCTGTTCCTCAGCAGCCTCTGCCACCACCTCAGCGGCCTCCTCCCCAGGAGCCACTGCTTCCACCACCACCCCCGCCTCAGCAGCTGCTGTCTCCATTGCTGCACCTCAGCCACCACTGCCTTGCTCCCTCCGCTTTTTCCCTTTGAAAACAAATTATTCTTTGTGATAAGCATAATATGAGCCTCTTCCCTGGCCACCAATGGGACATTAGATGTCCCTTGAATTTAGGCCGCCTCCTGGCAGCCTCTGCCCTACCCTGACTGCAATCGCAGCACTGACTGGGCCCTGAACCTTTCAGGCCATGGAATCTTCCAGGCCATGGCAATTGGCAGCCTCTCCTCAGCATAGCATTCCCCACCAACTCCAGTTCCTTCCCCAGGGGAAACTAATCTCCCCTCAGCCCAACCGCTGGAGGACACTCTCCTCCATCCCCCTCCACTCCACAAACTAAGCTGGTGCATGGTGACCCTCGTGTGTGTGTGTGTGTGTGTGTGTGTGTGTGTGTGTGTATGTGTGTGTGTGTTTGTGATTGTGTTTGTGTGTGTGTGATTGTTGGGTATAACTACCACTCAAGGACTCAGAAGATAGCACCCTTTGAAATGACTCAGTACACATCACACTTCGAAAAACATCACAAAGCACCCTGTGTAAAGGACTCAGCACAGAGTTAACTTTGAAGGATTCAGCAGATAGTACCCTGTGTAGAGTACTCAGCACACAGCACTTTTTGAAGTAGGGAGACCATAGCACTTACTGTAAAGGACTCAGTGCATGACATGTTTTGAAAAACTCAGCATGTAGCACTCTTTCCCAGGTACTCATTACATAACACCCTGGTTTAGGACTCCACACAGAGCACCAATTGGAGGGCTGAGTACGTAGCACACTGTGTAAAACACTCAGTGCACAGCACGCTTTGAAAAACTCAGCATAAAGCACAATTTTGAAGGACTCAGCACAATCACATTGTGGAAGGTCTCAGCACACAGCACCATTTGAAGGACAGTAAAGAGCACCGTGTGTAAAGGACTCGGCACACAGCACTCGAAAAACTCATCTCATCCCTCTCTTCCCAAGAGTACAGCACATAGCAGCACCCTTCGGGATGAATTAGCACACCACACTTTTTGAAGGACTCAGCATACAGTACATTGTGTAATGAACTCTTCACACAGTACCCTTTGGAAAACCCAGAATAGCCCAACCTTCTTAGGGACTCAGCACATAGCACCCTTTGTGATGACTCAGCAAAGAGCACCTTTTTGAGGACTCAACACAAAACCCCCATGTGGGAAGGACCCAGAAAACAGCACCCCGTGAAGGAATCAGCACATAGCTGTATGTCACAAGTTCAGCTGTCATTAGAATTACAGTGCTTTCTTCAGTATCATAATTCTTCAGAAACACTTCACAAATCCTACTAGTTCACATTTAGCTAACCTGTCTTTTATGGAGGAGGGTCAGCTGGGGGTCTTGAACTCAAAGCTTGGGGGCCCTGACTCTGAGCTCTTTGTTCAATGCTAAAGCTCTACCATTTTGAGACACAGCTCCAATTTTGTTTTGTTGGGGTTGTTTTTGACAGACCTTACAGTAATCAGAAAAGCCAAGTAGGGGTGTCCGTGGGCAAAGGCTCAGCTTGGCCTGGAGCTGACCTCTCCCTTCCTTGTGCCCCTCAGAGCCGGGCGTCTTGGAGCTCTCTTGGCCTAGGGTGGAAGAGACCTGCTCTGGCATCAGCACTCAAGGTGAGAAAAAATCAGCTTTGCCCTTGTCACTTTCCCAAATTGAACTGTAGAGGACGATGGCAGGGGGTTGGGGGGGGGGGGTAAGGGGGACGATGTCCCATGTCTGGCCACCAGGGGGCAGGAGTTTCCCACCATAGGGATTGTACTTGTGAGTTGTGTTGACTCTTGCTTCCCTGGGGCCCCCATCATGCTTCAAAGCCACCCTGGACAGGAAAGTCCTTGAGAGTCTTACCTACATTTAACCATAGAAAAGCGAGTGGGGCTGTGGCTTAAGTGGCAGAGCGCTAGGCTTGAGCAAGAAAACTCAGGGATATAGTGTAGGCCCTGAGTTCCCTCTCTCTGTCCCTCTCTGTCTCTCTCTGTCTCTCTCTGTCTCTGTCTCTCTCTCTGTCTCTCTGTCTCTCTGTCTCTCTGTCTCTCTGTCTCTCTCTGTCTCTCTCTCTCTCTCTCTCTCTCTCTCTCTCTCTCTCTCTCTCTCTCTCTCACACACACACACACACACACACACACACACACAACACGTGCATGCAAAATCAAAGATTTCTACACAGCAATCTTTAGGTATTCTCTACCTTTTCCTCACTAAGCCTGGTGCTTGTTGGCCTAAGAGTTTGATGCATACACCACCACCTGGCATCTTTGATTTTAGGGAACAGAATGGATGAATGAATAGAAGGTCAGCCTTCCCCCATCCCAGCTCCTTGGTTGGGTCAAGGTCTATCCAGGCCCTTTGGGGCTCCTTTTACAGACTGGCCAAGAAGCCTTCAAATGGTATCACATGCTGGGCACTTGTAGCTCATTCCTGTCATCCAAGCTACTCAGGAAGCTGAGATCTGGAGCATTATGGTTCCAAGCCAGCATGGGAAGGAAAGTGTGTGAAACTCTTATCCTCGATAAACCATCAGAAACAACAAGTAGCCCTGTGGCTCAAGTGATGAGTGCCAGCCTCAAGAAAAAGAGCTCAGGGACAATGCTCACAGCCAACAATAAGGAGAGGTATTGCATGTTGGCTTTGGGATTAGCATGGGCCAAATGTAATTGGAATTTTCAAGTGCTCCAAGACACAGCAGTACCTCCTTTAGTCCCATGCTCCTCCATCTAGTCTCACCCCCTGGCTTTGGCTGGACGGGAGGGCTTCAAGGAAGATGATCCCAGAGCAATCACCCCGCTTCCTTCTGCCCTGCTCACCCTGCTGTTTCTGCTCTTTGTCATAGACCTCCTTCCTGGAATCCATCTCTGAGGTCATCACCGCCAACATAGTGGTGATTGGTGGTGGTCCAGGCTAACAAGCGCAGTCAGAGGTGGAAGTGGGTCTGGGACTAAGACCTTCCACCCTAAGTGTGGGCTGAGGCCAGGACTGACCTTTATTTCATCCTGAGCCTTGCAGGGATGGGGAGTCAGTGTAGACTCAACATTGAGTCAGGTAATATTGGAATCTGGAGAACCACTTGTGTGGGGAAGGATGTGGGGCTCAGGAGGGCACTGTTGTTTGTACTCCTCTCTTAGGACTCCCCTCTCCCTCTCTCATCCCTCAATGGTAGAAGAGAAATTTCAACTAAGGGTGTAGGAAGAGGGGGCAGAGGAATATTTCTGTGTGAACCAGACTTGGGCTTCATAGTCATCCTAGCCCCTACTTCTTATTTATCAGTGGAATGGCCATATGGGTTTGGGAGGACAGGGGATCATCCTAGCTCAGAATGTGTCTTAGTTGTAGAGTGATTGCCTAGCATGCCTGAAGCCCTGGGTTTGATTCCACACAGAAAAAGCTGGAAGGAGAAGTGGCGCTCAACTGGTAGAGCAACAGCCTTGATCAAAAAGAGCTCAGGGACAGTGGCCAGCCACTGAGTTCAAGCCCCAGGACTGGAAGAACAAATCTTTGTTGGAGGATTTTTTCCCTTTGAAAACAAATTATTCTTTGTGATAAGCATAATATGGACCTCTTCCCTGGCCATCAATGGGACATTAGCTGTCCCTTGAATTTGGGCCACCTCCAGGCAGCCTCTGCCCTACCCCACCCGCAGTTTACCCTTCCCATCACCTGGCAGATGGAGGCCTGAGAGAAGGCCAACTGGCAACCTACTTCAGTGGCTGCTGAGGCTTTTGAGAGCCATTATGTCACATGAGTCTACAGAAGAAAGGGAGGGAGGACTCCTTGCCCAAGCCCTCGAGTTGGAGGCTGCTCTGGGTGTGGGGCATTTGCCACAGATAGTGCTCCGTGGGGGAATCCTCTATGTGGTCAGGAACCTCGACATCTCCTTTGGCAGTTTCCAAGCTGTCTTGAAGTTGCAATTCTTCAAAACCTTTCTGCTCCATCTTCATTTTGCCCACTCCAAAGCCTGAAGTGTCTGAAGGGGTGGTGGTGGCAGGGGGCTCAGGCTGTGAAGGCATCTGGAGCATTCTGTCAGCACCTTCCCCTGCGAGGAGCAACAGCAGCTCTCACAGCTCTCTCTTCTCCTCCATCTTCTGGGAGAGCCGGCACATATGCTTGGCTTTCTCCAAACACAGCTCATCCAGGACTAACATGTGCTATTTACACACCATGAAGGACTCCTCTATGGTGCAAATGTGTGCTAACAGCTGGCTGCACCAATGGTGGAGTTAATCCGCTGGACTATGGAAATCCACCTCATCATGCAGGTCATGGACTCAACAGGTTTTCCTCTCGGATGCCCACGTGTCCCACTTCCAATCCTCATGCCTGCTGTGGAAACAGCTCATGGGGCGGGAGGCTTGTGGCTCCACCTCTATCTTGCACTGAGTTGCTGTGTTGGCAGGGCGCCTGCAGTGGGGCTGCCGCTCCTGCAGCAAGCGTTTCCCCCTGTGGATCTCAGCCTCTGAGAGTGCTCGCAGAGCCATGTCACTCTAGGTTTGGAGCATGTCTCCATCTTCTGTGATGGTCATGTTGGGAGAAGTCACCTCCTTAACTTTTGCTTCTCCAGGGCTCACAGCTTCCCCTCCCCAGGGAAAGCCAGGAAGCTCAGCTGGGCCTGCAGGCTCTCCTCCTGTGGTCTGGTCACTTCCAGGCACTTAAAAGTGTCCTGCCACTTTGGGGGCACCACCTGGTCCCCCAGTTGGTTGGGTCCTGCACTTGCTTCAGTTGCTCCAGCAGCTGGATCTGCCTCTGCAGGGTCTATTGCAGGGACTCCTCAGAGTTCAGCCACTCATTGGAGGCAATGTGCTTCTCACAGTTGGCTCTGAGCTCCTGCAGCTGGGCCAGGGACTGCTCCTGCCACTCCTGCAACTCCCAAGCTGCTTGGCTTTCTCTCTCTCTCTCAGCCACCTCTTTACATTCGTCTATCTTCTCCTCTGAGTGGACTAGCTATTTCCACAGATGTTTCTTCACCTGCTGCTCTGAGTCCAGGATGCTGGTGAGCTCCTCCTTCTCACCGCTTACCCTGTGGAGAGCATCCCACAGCAGAGCCAGCTGTTCCTCTTGCTATGGGTTGCACACACATGTGCATCGTGTGGTCTCGAGGATCTCCTGACAATCCTTGCCCTTTTCCTCCAGTCTCTGTAGTTGCTCCTGCTGCTCCGCATTCTGGAGACAAAGCCTCTGGTTTTCTTTGACCTGGATGTAAAGTTGTTTCTCCAGGTTTTTCAACTCAATTTGCTTGTGGTAGGCCTGGGCCTGCAACTGCTGCTCAGCCTGAGATGGCTCTGCCAGCTTCATCCTCAGTTCCCCCAGTTCATTCTCTAGGTCCAGCACCTGCCTCATCCTTCACTCCTTCTCCTTTGTCAGTTGGTTCACCTGGTCGGTGAGCCAAGGAAGCTCCGCCTTCCATGCAGAACTGTCAATGCTCAGGTCCTCCGTGAAGGTGTCTCTCTCCAGATTTGCTTAGTTCACCATCCAGCTCAGGTAGCCCAATAATCTCGTCAGTACACACACCCCACCAGCACTTGTTGGAACTTGCAGATTCTGTATTTCCTGTTACTCTTCTGTGTCCAGAGCACTTCCAGCTTCTCGTGAAATTCTGTGTTCACTTGCTCCAGGTCATCGAAACTTCTGGTCTTTTCCTCAAGCTGAAGTGTCACATCTTTCAGCTGTTTGAAGAACATTTCTATCAACTTGGCAAAAACTCAACAGAGAAATCGCAGATCTAAACACCTGCATAGATGAAATAGATTTAATAGACATCTATCAAATATTTCACCCAGAAACATCAGAATACACGGTTTTCTCAGCAACACATGGAACATTTTCCAAAATAGATCACATTTTAGGCCACAAAGCAAACTTGTCCAAATTCAGAAAGATTGAAGTCATTCCTTGCATTCTTTCAGACCACAATGGAATAAAATTAGAGCTCAACACCAAAAGCCATCAAAGAATGTCCTGTAACACATGGAGGTTGAACAACACACTGCTGAATCACGAGTGGGTCATGGAAGAGATTAGAAAGAAAATGCAAAAGTTCATGATATTCAACAAAAATGATCACACAAATTATCACCTCATCTGGGACACATCAAAGGCAGTACTCAGAGTCAAGTTTAGAGCTCTGCGTTCCTATATCAACAAATTGGAGAGATCTGAAATCAACAATTTAATGAGATATGTGAGCCTCATTGAAAAAGAGCAGCAAGAAAAACCGCAATCCAGTTGATGGAAAGAAATAACTAAAATTAAATCAGAATTAAATGAATTAGTATCCAAATAAACCATAGAAAGAATCAACAAAACCGAGTTGGTTCTTAGAAAAAATTAACAAAATTAACAGACCCTTAGCAAATCTTATCAGTAAAAGAAGAGAACACACACAAATGAATAAACTCAGAGATGAGAATGGGTACATCAGCACAGAAACAACCAAGATTCAAAACATTATAAGGGAATACTTCTCAAAACTTTATGCTAATAAGTTTGAGAACTTAGCAGAAATGGACCTTTTCCTAGCAAATACTGACATGCCAAAACTAAACCAAGATGAGTCAAACCATTTTAACAGGCCCATAGGAAGCATTGAAATAGAAACAGAAATAAGACACCTCCCATCTAAGAAAAGCCCAGGAACAGATGGATTAACAGCAGAATTCTACAAGGCATTAAAAGCAGAGCTCACACCAATACTCCTCCAACTCTTCAATGAAATTGAAAGAGAAAGTTCACTACCGAACTCATTCTATGAAGCTATCATAACCCTCATCCAAAACCATGCAGGGACTCATCAAAGAAAGAGAAGTATAGACTCATTTCATTCATGAAAAACTTCTCAACAAAATTTTGGCCAATCAACTTCAACAATTTATCCAAAAAATCATAAACCATGATCAAACAGGATTATTTCAGGGATGCAAAACTGGTTCAATATACGGAAATCAAATTCATCACATCATATAATTCATCACATCAACAGGAGCAGGGATAAGAACCACATGGTTATCTCAATAGATGCAGAAAAAGCATTTGACAAGATTCAACACCCCTTTATGATGAAAGTTCTGGAAAAATTAGGAATTCATGAAACATTCCTCAATACAATAAAGGCTGTATATGACAAACCTACAGCCAGCATTTTACTTAATGGTGAAAAACTAAGGCCATTTTCTTTTAACTCAGGAATGAGACAAGGTTGTCCACTCTCTCCACTTCTCTTCAATCTAGTATTAGAATGCCTAGCTGCAGCAATAAGACAAGATGCAAACATTAAGAGGATCCAAATAGGGAAAGAAGAAGTAAAACGCTACCTCATTGCAGATGACATGATCTTGTATTTAAAGAATGCCACAGACCCCATTCCCAAATTACTCCAGCTGATTCAAAACTAACCCTCAAAAATCAATGGCTTTTCTGTATGCCAACAATGAGAAAAGTGTGGCTGAAATTAGGAAAGCAACTACATTCATAATAGCCACTCAAAATTAAAATACTTAGGAATTAACTTAACCAAGAAGTGAAGGACCTCTATAATGAAAATTTTAAAAACCTGAAAAAGGAAATCAAAACAGAACTTCAAAATGGCAAAAATTCCCATGGTCCTGGATTGGGAAGATCAACATCGTGAAAATGGCAATACTTCCCAAGGCTATCTGCAAATTCAATGTGATACCTATCAATATTCCAACCTCATTCTTCAAGGAAATAGAAGATGCAATACAAAAATTCATATGGAATAATTAAAGACCCCAAATGGCAAAAACAATTCTCAACAGAAAGAACAGTGCTGGAGGCATACCAATGCCAAATTTCAAACTCTACTACGAAGCCATAGAAATCAAAACAGCTTGGTACTTGCACAAGAACAGAACTCAAGACCAATGGAATAGAATTGAAAACCCAGAAATGAATGCACAGACCTGTGGCCATCTAATCTTTGATAAGGGAGCTCAAAAAATATAATGGAAGAAGATATCCTCTTCAGTAAATGGTGCCGGCAAAATTGGTTAACTACTTGTAGAAAACTAAAGCTAGATCCTTATATATCACCCTGCACCAGAATCAATTCCAAATGGATCAAAGACTTCAGAGTCAAAGCAGACACTCTGAAAACATTACAGGATAGAATAGGAGAAACCCTAGGTCTCCTTGGCACAGGGCGAAATTTTCTTAATAAAGACCCAGAAACACAACAAATCAAAGCAAGTTTGGACAAATGTGGTCGCATGAAATTGCAGATCTTCTGCATAGCAAAGGACATAGCAATCAAGATTAATAGAAAGCCCACTCATTGTGAGAAGATCTTCACTAGCCATACACCCGACAAGGGTCTCATATCTAAAATGTACCTGGAACTCAAAAACTTAAATCCCCCAAAAACAAATCTTGAAAAAACAACTGCCCAATAAATAAGTGGGCTAAAGACTTAAAGAGAAACTTCTCTGAAGAGGAAAGAAGGATGTCCAATAAACACATGAAGAAATGCTCAACCTCCCTTGACATAAAAGAAATGCAAATCAAAAAAACATTGAGATACCACCTTACCACAGTTAGAATGGCAGTAATCAAGAACTCTAATAACAACAGATGCTGGAGGGGATGTGGACAGAAGGGAATCTTACTGCATTGTTGTTGGGTTTGTGAACATGTTCAAGCACTTTGGAAAGTAGTATGGATTTTCCTCAAAAGACACATAGAACTCACCGATGACCCAGCAATCCCACTTTGGGGCATGTACCCAAATGTTCAAAACAAGACCACACTAAAGCTACCAGCACAGCTACGTTTATTGCTGCATTATTTACCATAGCTATGATATGGAATCAGCCCAGATGCCCCTCAGTTGATGAATAGATCAATAAAATATGTTACATATGCACAATGTAATTCTATGCCTCCATCAGACAGAATGACTGTGCCCCATTTGTTAGGAAATATATTAAGTGAAGTAAGTCAAGCCCAAAGAAGCATAGGTCCCATGGTTTCTCTTATCTGCAATAATAAGTATATATCTGAGTCAAGCAGAAAAGGTCAGATAAGTTGATGTTAGGGAAATGAACTCTAAGATATGTATTCAAATGTTTTTTTTTTTCTTTCATGCTATTGTTTCTAACACATTTATAAGATTATTTCTTTGTTGCTTTGTATGTCCCTTCCCACGGTATAACCGCTGATTTCACTATATTTGATATCCGTGTACTTTGTGGAGGGGAAAGAAAAAAGAAATCGTTCAAATACAGATATAGGTGGACCCACTGCAACAATGAGATGTACAAGTCCTTATGTTGAAAACATACTTAACAATGTTGGTGCAGGGGGAGGATTTGGTGGAGTGGCAGGGGGGACGATGGGAAAGTATGGGAAGGGGAAACAAAGGAGGAGGCTACAATGCTTGATAAGAAATGTACTCATTATTTTGCCGATGCAATTGTAACCCTTGTGCACAGTATTTTCACAATAAAAATAATAATATAGGACATTTACTCATTTTTCATTAATACTTTTTAGTGTTGAAACATGATACTTAATTAAATGGAAGCACTGTCATGGTCTTCACATGTTTAGAGTCTCTCCCAAGTATGAGCTTTGTCTTCCATGTCTTCAGACACCTTCCTATAGAGATTTCTTTAAATGACTTATACTCAGAAGAAAATTGAGGGATAAAATTGTAAGGGTGGGGCTAGAAATGTGGCTTAGTGGTAGAGAACTAGCTCAGCATGCATGAATGCCTGGATTTGAATCCTCAGTGCCACACACAAAGGAAAAGCCAGAAACTGTGGATTGGCTCAAGTGGTAGGGTGCCAGCCTTGAGAAAAAGATGTGGGGAAACCTGGTACATTTGTTAGAGTTACACCAGGGTTAGGCTTTTCTCGTCCTCTTCAAACAATGACTAATTAACCTTCCTCTCTCAGGTGAAGGGAGCCTCAGGCTATCTTTAGGTTAACAATAGAGAGCCAATTTATTGGGGGAGAGGGGAGGAACAGAATACAAAAACCCTGCTTTCTGATCTTAGCAAGTGGGTTTTTGATTCTCTGTCAGATTTGAAGGCCCTTCTTCTACTCTGCCAGTCCATTCTCCTTCCTTCATTCTCCATATAATTAATTCAAATACTCAGTCCAAGGATAGGCAGGGCCCTTTTCTACTATCTCCAAGCACCTGAGTTAGAACCTGGCTCTTCCCTCTTGGCTTTGGTGTCTTCAGCTGCCTGAGAAGTGCGACCGAGACAGTCTTCCTGCTCTGTGTTTGTGTGAAGGCGATGCTGGGTCCCGGCAAACTGCAGAAGACCTCATGACTGGGACTTGTTCCCTTCTCTCTCATGAATTCCAAGACCATATTCATCTATCTATCTATCTATCAATCTATCAATCTATCTATCAATCTATCAATCTATCTATCTATCTATCTATCTATCTATCTATCTATCTATCTATCTATCTATCTATCTATCTATCTATCTATCTATCTATCTATCTATCTATCTATCTATCCATCCATCTCTCTACCTACATACCTACCTACCTAGCTAGCTATCTCTTTGCCAGTTCTTGAGTTGATCTCAAGGCCTGGGCACTGTCTCTAGCACTGCGCTACTTGAGTCACAGCATGAATATTTGTGTTTTGTGTGTGAGAGGTACTGAGGAATCAAACCCAGGGCTTCTTGCATGCTAGGCAAGCACTCTCTCACTAATCCACATTCCCAGCCCCCTCATCTTTTCCTTAGTGGAAGTTTTTACATAAGTATGCCACCATCTTACAACTCCAAGTTTAATTTTCTGAATATTTCAATGAAACCTAACCTTCTCTTACCCTACCTGATTTGTGACTGTACCGGCATTGGCCTCATAATGAAATATAAATAAAGGCTGCTGAGAGTTTAAGTGCATCATATAAGGACACAAGCCTGGAACCCTAGAAGAGAAAATCGATGGGCGTGAAATGAAGAGAATGATGTAGTATGTGCAACAAGCATATCTGAAAAATCAATCAGTAAATAAAAGCAGAAGCATTGCATGTGATCTGTTTGCCCTCAGGGAGGTAATATACACACATAAGTAGTTAGAGCACTGATACATAACATGACATTCTCTTTTTTAATTTTTATGGCCATCCCAGGGCCTAAAGTCAAGGCCTCATGTATTCCTCAGATGTTTTGCTCAAGGCTGAGGCTATACCACCGCCACAGCTCCACTTCCAGCCATCTGGTCATTAATTGGATATAAGTACCACCCAGGCTTGCCTGGTCTGGCCTGTATTTCCTGCTCTGCTGTCTCAAAGCTGAAGCTCTACTATCTGGGACACTGCTCCACTTTTAGTTTAGTGGAGATAAGAATCTCACAGACTTTTCTGCTTGGGATGGCTTTGGATGGCGATCTCCTGAAGATATTTCAAGCACCTTTCCTTAGGGATTCGCCAAGGAGCCACTCTACACAAAACCTTAGTCTAAATCTCAGGAGGTACTAGAGAAAAACAGAAACATGAAGATGTTTCTAGTGTATTATAGATATTTAAGATTGGAGACACATAACACTCATAACTATTACATCATTTTATAGGCAAAAGGACCAATGAAGACAATAGGAGAATCACTGCAGCTTTTGGTCCTCTTATCCAGAGACAGTAAATTCACTGCAGCTCAAAGCTAAGTGACAGAGCTGGCATGTACTGTGGACCTTAGCTCCCAAATCCTGACACTCATTTCTCACTTTTGGCTTCTAACCTGTTACCAGAGAGGAAGATGAGGATAGCGAATCCTTCTCAGAAAAAGCAGCTATAAAGAACATTGGGTAGTTTACTTATAAATTCAAACCATTGGAATGACCCTGTGAAGAAGTCAGATTGTCCAGATTAAAAAATGAAGAAGAAAAGAAAGGCAGGTGCCACTTCTGCTGACTATAATCCCAGCTCCTCAGACGGATGAGATGTAGAGATTATCAGTTTGAATCCAGCCCAGGCAGGAAAGTCCTTGACATGCTTATTTCTAAGAAATCACAGAAAAAACCCAGAAGTGGGACTGTGATTCAAGGGTAATGAGCTACCCTGGAGCAAAAGGAGCACAGGGACAACCCCTAGGCTCATAGTTCAACCCCAGGACATGCCCAACCAAAAGATCCTGTTCCTCCAAGTCTTTGTGTATGTATGGATGAATTCCTATAGGGGAATCTCCAGAGTAGCTGTTGTGAATGGCACCAAGCTAGGAAATGTGTTTTCAATACAATGATTTTATAGCACAGAGATGGCTTTCATGACAATGTATGTTCTGGGGCTCCCCTCACGGGGCCCAGTGTAGCTTGAGGGTTTCTCTGCACCCCAGGCCTGTTGGAAGAAGCCTCTCACATTGTCTAAACAGGCAGGCTAAAGGCCTCACTCCTGTACAGCTATGTAACAAACAATTCCATCCAGGCCAATTAGTGTTGATGAGTGTGGGCGGGCTCTGAATGTAAGGAGAAAAAGGCCTCTTTGTACTCCAAGCTCTCTCTCACCCCAGTGCTCTGATTTGACAGGAAGCCTTCATCTGTGTCACCTCCCGTGGCAGGCCAAGTTCCCTGCACTTATTCTGTATTTGTGAGGCTATGTTCTGGTGTTCATATACAATGCTAAATGTAATTCAGGAGTCCTTCAGGAACACAACTAGGACACTGAACTTAAGGAAATGTTTCATTGCAGATGATGATGAGCCTATGATGCCTCTCCTAGGTTTCTTGAAGCTTGGGAAATCCAATCACATGTCAGATATCAAAATACTTCCTGTCATATGGGGCTGGTGAAGTTCATCTGGTTTTGAAACCTTTGACATCTCCTACTTGACATCTCTCGTGGTTGGCTAGGTTTGATTGTGAACACAGGGCTTGGGGGCTGACCATGAGATCAAAGCAGAAGTCTAGTGCTTTACCATTTTGTGTCACAGCCTCACTTCTGCTTTGTGTGTGTGTGTGTGTGTGTGTGTGTGTGTGTGTGTGTGTGTGTGTGTGTGTGTGAATACATTAGTCCTGGAGCCTGAACTCAGGACTTGAACACTGTACCTAGTTTCTCTTGTATAAGGATGGCCCTTGCCCACTTGAGACACAGAGCCAGTTCAGGCTTTTTCCTGGTAATGTGGTACTGAGAAATCAAGCCCAGGGTTTCATATATACAAAGCACTGTACCCCTAAGGCAAATTCTCAGCCCTCTACTTCAGGTTTTTTAGTTTGTGTTTGTCTTTTTGTTGTTGTTGTTGTTGTTGTTGTTGGTTGTAGGAGTTGTATTCTGGGCCTGGGTGCTGTCCCTGAGTTCTTCAGCTAAAGTCTTGTGCCTTACCATTTGAGCCAGAGGCCAATTCAGGTTTTCTGGTGGTTCATTGGCACTAAATATCTCAAGGACTTTCTTGCCCAGGCTAGCTTTGAACCATGATCTTCAGATCTTATCCTCCTGAGTAGCTAGGATAACTGGTATGAGCCACAAGCACCCAGCTTCCACTTGTTTTCTTAGTGGTGAATTGGAGATATAATCTCATGGGACCTTTTTTTTTGGAATAGTTTGGAACCCTGATCCTCAGATCTCAGCTTACTGAGAAGGCAGGATGATAGACCTCAGCTATCCACCCCTAGGCCATGGCACTCTGCTGCAAGGGGGTCCTAGGCTCCACGTGGTGGAGTGCTATCCATGAGCCCAAGAGGTAAGGGTCAGTGCTGAGGCTGCAATTTCAAGACTCATGTCTGAGAAAAAACAAAACGAAACATTTGTCTGCAGGAGAGAACTCACCCACTCTTTGGTAATACAAAATTTTGTCCCTGCTATGGGGACATATCTGAGCCTCAATATTCTTGTCTGCATAATCATCTCAATTGTAGAGCACTTACAAGGACCAGATTAAAGAATGCACCCCGTGAAGGACACAGTACATGACACTCTTTGAAGGATAAGCACACAGCAACACATGAAAGACTCAGCACACAGCACCCAATGCAGGACTCAGCACACTGTACCCTATGAAGGATTCAGGACATAGCTCTATTAAACAAGCTGTCATTAGAATTAGGGTGCTTTCATCAGTATCACCATTCTTTGAGGAACATTTCATAAACCATACAAGTTCAAATCTACTGGTGTAGTGGGGTAGTTTTTTGGGAGGATTACCAGTGGGGCTTGTACTCAATGCATGGGGATACTGTTCTAATACCATTTGCTCAAAGCTAGAGATCTACCACTTTGAGCCACATTTCCAGGAGTCTCAAAGACTTCCTGTCAGGGCTGGTTTTTAAAGCCCCCTAGCAGCCAGGATGACAGAGGTAAACCAGCAGCGTCTGTTTTCTTGGAGCTGGGTTGCAGCTGTTTACATCTGGCTAAGTCAGGTTAGGTGGCACCTGTCAGCGCCAGACTCCTAGCTTGCTCTGTGGTGATGTATTTGAACTCCTGACCTTCTATACTTGCAGTTAGAACATTCTACCTTTTTTTTTGCAGCAGTCCTGGGCCTTTAGTAAGGGCTTAGACACTAACCCTAAGCATTTGTGCTCAAGGCTAGCACTCAATTGATTGAATGACAGCAGAACTTCTGGATTTTCTGTTTATGTGGAACTGAGGAATTGAACCCAGGGCTTCCTGCTTACTAGGAAAGCACTCAACTACCGAGCGCCAGGAGTGAACTAGGTATAAATAGATAGAGATTGCTGTATATAAATATTATGTACACAAAAACAGAGATATCCCTATATTATTAACTTATAGATATTACTGCCAATTACTAGATATTAAATTATGTCTCCACTTAATGATGTGTTCCAATAGAACAATTAATAAAGCATTAATTATAATTACTCAGTATCCTGTTATTATCATATGTGTACATATATACATACATATATTTACATATTTTATAGAATAAGACAGATATCTATATATAATTAAATTATGCATCATGTGTTACTACCAAATAATAGGTATTTAATTAGGACTCCATGCAATTTTTATTCTCTTAATGCTTAATAAAATATTAATAAAACTTAATACACATCCTATGATTATTGCATCTAATTTTATTTACAAAGATACACGAATTCAACCTTTCATCATTTGTTGTAGTGACAATTATTCCACCTATGACATCCTATTACATAGCATATAGATTTGCACCCGAATTATACATCCTACCTGACACCGAGCACTTTCAAAGAGAAAGAAAACGTGTCATTCTCGGCTTCTCACTCCAAGATTACATTTTTGGCAGTGCTGGGATCTAAACTCAGGGCCTAGAATTTCATGAATGGTTGATTTTCAGTGCAGCAGCCTCTAGCCAATTCAGCTGCCAGGCAGTTCCCAGGCCCTGAGATCGAGCCCTATATGCTGACGCCATATTGTGCTTAGTGTAGTTATTCATTTAATTTTTTGTTTTATTCATCTATTTACCATTTATTTTATTGACTGTTATTATACATGGAATATTTATTACATTTATTACAGAGGATACAGATTTGCCTATGTAAGAAACTTCACACCTGACACCCAGGAGTTTCACAAGAAAGGAAAATGTGTCACCATGGGCTTCTTACTCCAAGATTCAATTTTTGTGAGCGCTGGCATCTGAACTCACAGCCTACAAGGCTCAATAAATAAATGGGTGATTGTCAGCACGCCAGCCTGGTGCACACTGAGCTGACAAGTAGTTCCCATCACCTAAGATCGAGCCTGAGGAGTTGACAAAACAAGAACAGATTGACATGAAGATGGTAGTACACAAATAAAGATAGATCTTTATAGAGTGCCAGAGATGTCTATACAATATTCAGTGATATATGCTACATTCCTACCAAACCTTAGGTATTTATTATGCCTCCATGTAATTAATATTGTTCTCATCCTTAATGAATTATTAATTAAATCAATCACTGTCCTGGAATTATTGTGTCCATTTAATTAATAGTATTGTTTTAATGTGTCAAAAATATTCATTAAAATCCATTGGCCTCCTAAAATCACTCTAATTTTATAGTGGTATCATTCAGGAACAACTAATTCAACCTTGACATTCACAACCTTCCAATGGTATTACTATGAATAGGAATGAGACCCTTAGGATCTCCCTCCATTGGTAGAGGTCAGGACCTGGCTTCAAACCCAGGGCCTATGTTCTTATGTTGGCCTGTGGCTTCCCTGGAAACCCGCAAGCCTTCAGAAATGCCAGGTTACCAACACTTTTCAGCCAGGTTATTCAAACCCAGAAAGGTCACCTTGCAAAGAAAGCAAATGTAAAACCTGCAGCTATCTACAAGTTGCTGTTTTTTTTTTTTTGTTTTGTTTTTTGTTTTTTTGTTTGTTTTTTTGCCTGTGTCGTTTTATATCTTTTTCCTGTCAGCCTTTGGGGCCCAGGATCCAGGTTTGGCTGTGGGTCCAGTGGCTGCACCCTTGCCTAGAGTGATCGAAGCTGAGGCAGTTTTGCCACGACCTGAGTTCAAGCCCTGTCCTTGACAAAATAAAAACATATAAACATACATACATACATACATACATACATACATACATACATACATACATACATATATTCATACATTAAAAATATTTTTATAATTTTGAGGCTCTTGGCTTGGAATTCATGCCATTTTTTTCTGTCAGAACTGGGATTTGAACTCAGGGTCTGGGTAAATCTGCAGCATAGTGGGGGAAAGGGAAGCTCACCATGCTGGAAGTCAAGAAAGTCAGGCCTGTTTCCAGGGCCTAAATTCAAGTCCTAGCATTCATATACATTTTAAATCTATGGTTTATATTTACATGCACATGTTTACTGCATATTGCAGTTAGTGTAGTTATTCATTTTATTTTGTGTTTTATTTATTTATTATGTATTTTAGTTAGTATAATTACACATATAATAACATTTTTTACATCCTATTACAGAGGATATAGATGTGCCAATATATTATACATCATTCCTGAGACCCAGGATTTTCACCAATAAGGAAAATAAGTGAGACTGTTGGCTTCTTCCACCAGGATTAAGTTTTAGGCAGTTCTATGATTTGAACTCAGGGCCTAGAAGGCCCACTTCATGAATGGTCAATATTAGCCCACCAGTCTGATGCAAGTGAAGTTGTTGGGCTAATTTGAGGACCTGAGATCAAGCCCTAGGAGTGGCCAATATATAAACATATAGATGTGTAGATTGAAGTGTGTGTGTGTATTTACATATGTATATGCATCTATAAATGTATACAGAGACAGATAGGTATTTTTGTAGATTATATTGTATAACTCTATATAAAGATTGATGTCTATATCTTATTTTTATATATTCTATTACTACAAATTATTTGGTCTAAAATTATGCCTCCATTAATTAATCACAATAGAAGACAATAAAGTATTAAATTAATCAATGGCCTGTATTTATTGCAGACAATCTTATAGTAGAATGACTAGCTAATTGGTAATTCAATTAGGACATTTTAAACATTCTATTAGTGTTCCTTAACATAGGAATGAGTATCTTAGGATCTTCAGCAGTGAGTAGGTGCCAGTCCCAGGATCCAACTCAGGGCCTAGGTGTGTGGGTTGGGCTCAGGCTTCAATGACAGCCCACCAGCCTTCAGCTATGCAAGGTCACGTTCAAGTTTCAATTTTCAAGCTGAGTCACTGAGACCCAGGATGGTCAAGTGCAAAGGAAACAAAGGTAAAACGGTTGTGTAAAACTTCCTGGTTTTTTCCTTCTCTGTTTGTGTTGGTTTGATGGTTTTTTGCCAGTGCTGGGAGTTGAACTCAGGCCCTAGGATCCCTGGATCATCTGTGGGTGTAAAAGCTGCACCCTATCCTAGGGTAATCATGGTTTAAGACACAATAAAATGCTTCCTTGAGCAAACTCAGTTCAAGGAAAATGTCTAGGCTAACGTTCAAGCCTCAGGATCTGCCACACAAAAATAGAGCCAGTAATTCCATGTGTCTGTGTATGCATGCATGTATTTCTATTGGTGAACATCCAGTCTCTATGAAGAAAGGCACCCAACTAGGAAATTTGCTTTGAATAGAATGATTTCATAGGCCAGAGAGTGCTTTCAAGACAGTGTATGTTCAGAGGCTCTCCTCACTGTTCCCAGTGAAGCCGAGGGTTACCCCAGGCTGCTGGAGGATATCTGCCTCATTGTTGGAACAGGCAGACAAAAAGCCTCACTCCTGTACTGCTGCAAAACAAACAATTCATCCAGGGGCAATTAATGAGGATGAATGTGGGTGGGCTCTGAAGTCCAGGAGAAAAAGGCCTCTTTGTAACTCAAGCTCTTTCTCTCCCAGTGCTCTCTTTTGACAGGAAACCTTCATTTGTTCCACCTCCACTGGCAGGCCAAGTTCCCTGCACTTATCCTGTCTTTGTTAGACTATGTCCCTGTGTTGAAACAAATTGCTAAAATTAAATCAAGAGTCCTTCTGGCAGACAACTAGGGAGCTGAACCTAATGAAATGATTCATTATTGGCAATGGTGCATCCCTAGTTTTCCAGAAGCTTGCTAAATCTAAGTACATGTGTAATATCACAACATTTCTGGTCATCTAGGGCTGGTGAAGCTCATCAGGTTTTGAAAACTTTGACCTCTCCTAGTTGGGCCCTGGGTGGCTAGGTTTTGCGGTCGAACACAGGACCAGGGTGCTAATCATGAGCTCAGAGCAGAAGCACTTTGCTTAACCATTTGGAGTCACAGCTTCTCTTCTGTAATCTTCATGTGTGTGAGTGTGTTTGTGTGTGTGTGTGTGTGTGTGTGTGTGTGTGTGTGTGTGTGTGTGTGTGTGTGTGTGTGTGTGCCTACGCGCATACAGCAGTCCTGGAGATTGAACTCAGGACCTGAGCACTATACCTGAGTTTCTCCTGTATGAAGATAGCACTCTCCCACTTGAGTCACAGAGACCCTTCAGGCTTTTTTTCTAGGGATGTGGTACTGAGGATTCAAATACAGGGTTTCATATATGCAAAGCACTCTACCCCTACGACACATTCTCAGCACTCCACTTCAGGTTTCTTGCTTTCTTTTCTTGTAAGTTGGAGGAGTTGAAATCTGGGCCTGGGTGCTGTCTCTGAGCACTTCAGCTCAAGTCTAGCACTCTACCCCTTGAGATACAGCACCCCTTCAGGCTTTCTGGTGGTTCACTGTAGATAACCATCTCAAGGAATTTCCTGCTCAGGCTGGTTTGGACCCTGATCCTCAGCTCTCTGCCTCCTGAGCAGCTAGGATGACAGGAATGAGTCTGTGGCACCTGGCTTCCATTTCAAATTGCTAAATGGTGAGTAGGAGATAATAGTCTCATGGGACCTTTTGTGTCCGGGATAGTTTGAACCCAAATTGTCAGATCTCAGCTTCCTGAGTAGGCAGGATGACAGACCACAGCTACAGATGCTTAGGGTCCTTGACTCCACGTGATAGGTCACTAGCCATGAACCCAACAAGGAAAGGTCAGTGCCCTGCGTTCAATATTTATGACCAAGAAAACTTAACCAAACCGATTGTCAGTAGGAGACAAGTCACTAGATTTCAGTACTTACATAATTTTGGCCCTGACATGGGGACATATCTGAGCCTCAACTTTCTCATTTGCACAATCATCTTACTTGTGGAGCTTTTACAAGGACCAGATGAAAGAATGCACCCCATGAAGGACTCAGCACACAACAGCTCAAGAAGGACTCATCACATAGCTGTATCCCACAAGCTGTCATTAGAATTAGGGTGTTTTCATCAGTATTACCATTTTTCCAGAAACACGTCACAAAGTGCACAAAGTTCACATCTAATGGTTGAAAGGGGTGGGGTTGTTTTAGGGGGGAGTTAGCCATGGGGATTGCACTCAAAGTTTGGGGCTACTGTCCTAAGACCTTTAGCTCAAGGCTAGAGCTCTAAAACTTTGAGCCACAGCTCAGTTTCACAGACTTCCTGCCAGGACTGGGTTCTAAAGCCACCAGTGTCAGATCTCATCCCTGGACTATCTTGGATGATAGGGGTGAGTGGCCAGCAGCATCTGATTCCATGGAGCTGGGTTACAGCAGTTTACCTCTGGCTAAGTCAGATTAGATAGCAGCTGTCAGCACCAGACTCCCAGCTTGCTCTGTGATGAGATATTTGCAGTCATATCCTTATATCTTTGCGGTCAGACCATTCTTTTATTTTTTTTTATTTTTGGTGCCAGTCTTGGGTCTTGTGTAAGGGTCTAGACACAGTCTCTAAGCTTTTATGCTCAAAGCTAGTGCTCACTGCTTGAGCGAAAGCACAAATTCCGGATTTTTCTGTGCATGTGGTAGCGAGGAATTGAACCCAGGGCTTTGTATGCACTAGGGGAGCAGGCTACCACTGAGCCCCAGGAGTGACAAGTGTATAAACAGATAAATGTGTAGATTGGTAGATAGATAGATATATAGATAGATGTATATGTATAAACTAAGAGAGATGTCTATATTATGAAATTGCAAATACCATATTACTACTAATTATTGGCAACTAAATTATTCTTTCCTTTTTTAATTATCATGATTGAATACATAATAAAGTATTAATCGAAAATTATTCAATGTAGTATAATTGTCTAAAATTTTATAGTATGAAAACAATACACTACTAATTTAATTGTTACTTTTATAACATTCCATTTCTATGGATATATCATCAGAATGGGTTTCTCAGAACCTCCCACCATTCATTAGTGGAAGTCCGGGATTAGACCTCCAGGCCCAAGTTGCTGGTTTTGGCTATGGCTTCCCTAATAGCCCCCCAAACATCAGCAATGCAAGGTCACGAGTAATGCAAAGGCACTTTCTGGGCCTTGTCATTTAGAACCAGGATGGTCACAATACAAAGGGGAAAAAAAGCAATATCAACTTGAACTTTATCCTTCACCTTGTTTTTTCCTTTTTTCTTTTTTTGCCGCCCCAATATTTGAACTTGGGTCCTAAAATCCCAGGGTTGATTGTGGGAGAGGTGCCAAGACCTAAGTTCAAGCCACGTGCTTGGCCGATAAATAAATAAATAATAAGAATAAGGCTCTGGCTTGGAATTTACACCAGTTTTCTAGCAGGCCTGGGATTTGAACTTGGGAACTGGTTAACTCTGTGACATTGTGGGTGAAGGGGAAGCTCACCGTCCTTGAAGACAAGAAATTAAGACCAGTTCCTAGAGCCTGAATTCAAGACTTAGCACTGAAAAAAATAATATTCGTATATGAGATCTATTTACATACATGAGTTTACTGCGTATGATGTTTATTACTCTTATTTATGTAGTATTATTACACGTATAACACTTCATTTATTACATCATATCACATAGATTATATTTGCATATGTATTATACATCGTACTGAGACCCAGGACATTCGCAGAGAAGGAAAAAAATATGTCAAAATTGTCTTCTTACTCCACAAATGAACTTTTGGCCATGCTGGGATTTGAACTCAGTGCCTACAATGCCCAATCCATAAATGGGGTCACATTCTTAACACACCAGCCTCCAGGAAACTGAGCTGCCAGGAAATTCTGTGGACCTTTGATCAAGCCACAGTAGTGCCCAATATATACATTTATAGATATGTATATGTGTATGTGTCTCTCTCTCAGTATAAAGATATATATATATATATATATACATACATACATATATATGCATATATATATAAAGAAAGAGAGAGAGGGAATGTGAGGATATTAAATTATATATATATATACATATTATTACCAATTATTAGTTATTACATTATGCCACCATTTAATGAAGTATCATGGTTGAATACTTAAAAAAGCAATCATTAAAAGTTAGTTAATATCCGTCCATTAGGGGAATCATACCATGGTGCTAAAATGGAAGATATAAATCCAATAATATTTGTGTGGCATTCTAAAATAGAATCATGAATCAACTGCAAATTTAATTATTACTTTTATAACATTCCATTAGCATTCACATGAATAGGAATGAGTTTGTCAGGATCTCCCTCCATTTGTGGTTGGCAGTCCTAGCATTCGAACTCCAAGCCTGTGTAGTTTACTTTGAATGCAAACCATTGGAATGACTCCTTGAAGATTTCAGATTGTCACAACTAAAAAAAAAAAGAAGAAAAGAAATCCAGGTGTCAATGGCTCCTGCCTGGAATCCTAGCTCCTCAGGAGGCTGAGAATGTACAGAATGCCATTTTGAATTCAGCCAGGGCAGGAAAGTCGGTAACACTCTTATTTCTAACAGATCAATAGAAAAAAAAAAACAAAACATGAGGGGGATTGTGGCTCCAGTTTCAGAGTGCTACCCTTGAGCAAAATGAGCTCAGGGACAGGGCCTAGGCTCATAGTACAAACAGGGAACTTCCCCCCTCCCCAAAAAGGAGAAAATCACTCTATGGATGATGTATGGATAATGGGTATTCAGCAGGTTGCCCATGCTCAGCCCACCCAACTTGGGCAAGCTGGGACAAGCCCTCAGAGTTCCAAGGCTGTAGGAGTCTTTGAAGGTTCTGTATCCATATTATCTATCCCTATGTACTATGTGAGCCTAGACCTCTAGGGCCTGGTGGCTCTCACTCATTCATCATTCCTCACTGCAGAGTCACAAACTGGTCCAAAATCTTGGCAAAAATATGAAATAGTCAGCGATTTCTATGCCAAATATGGTAAGCCAATAAATCCTACCATCATAACTCCTGTTACAAGTCAGCCTTGGGCTACAAATGTGGATTAGCGGTAAAGTGGTTACCTAGCATGCATGAATCCCTGGGTTCGATTCCTCAGTAATACAGAAACAGAAAAAGCCAAAAGTGTCACTGTGGCTAGCCTTGAGCAAAATAAGCTAAGGAACATGCCCAGACCTGTGTTCAAGCCCGATGACCAGCAAAAAAAAAAAAAAAAAAAAGTGAGCCTGGTGAGACATATTCTTCTGGGTCTCAGGAGGGCCATGGTGAAAGGTAAGAGGTAGAGGGCAGCTGCTGTTGTCTCACCCCTGTAATCTCAGCTCTTCAGGAGGCTGAGATCTGAGGATCACAATTACAAGCAAGAAAGTCTTTATGAGACACTTTTCTCCAATTAAACACCCAAAAACCAGAAGTAGAGCTGTGGTTCAAGTAGTAGACTGCTGAACTTGAGCAGAAAAGCTAACAGATAGCGTCCAGGGCATGAATTCAAACCCCAGAATTCACACACACACACACACACACACACACACACACACACACACACACACACACACACACACACACACACACACACACACACACACACACACCAAGATGGAGAATTTGCCAGTAAACCTGCACAAGTTCTACCTCTAGAGAGAGAAAAGAAGGAAAGATTTGCTCCAGGAGGTGATATAACCAGTGCCAAAATTCCACAGGAGTTCTAAGTCTTGGAACAGGACCGAGAGCCTCAGGCAGAAGGTACAAAATGGGCAAAGGTCCTGGGGTGTGGTGTAGAGCAGGTGGTGTGGGTGGAATGAAGGTTGTGTGGCTTCAGATAAGTCTTGCAGGACATTCAAGGCTGAGTCAAGGTTTGTACTTGAGGGTGGAGTCCCAGAATGGGACCCAGGGGGAAGATTAGCTTTTCTTTTCACCATGGAGCCCATCCATTTCCTGTGGCTGGAAGCCTACTTTTAACAGCACCCTTAGGCCTCCTTTGCATTGAGGGAAAATGCCGGGATGAACACTTGCTTAAGAAAAGCTTCTGGGCTGAGAAGGTATCTCAGTGGTAGAGCACTTGCCTTGCATGCCTGAGGCTCTGTGTTCGATTCCTCAGCACCACATAAACAAAAAGAATAAAACCAGAAGAGGCGTTGTGGCTCAAGTGTTAGAGCGCTAGTCTTGAGCTGAAGAGCTGAGGGATAGTGCCCAGGCCCGGAGTTCAGGCCCATGACCGGACCCACCCTGACCCCCCCCCCCCCCAAAAAAAGAAGAAAAGCTTCTAACCCAAAGCCATCAGTGGCTCAACCCCTTAAATCTTAGCTACTCAGGAGACTGGGATCAGAGACCGCATACCAAAGCCAGCTCAGGGAAGGAAAGTTAGTGAAAATCTTCTTGCCAGTGAACTACTAAAAGCCAGAAATGGTGCTGTGGCTCAAGTGGTAGAGTGCCAGCTTTGAGGGAAAAAGTGACTGGAGACCAGACCCTGAGTTCAAGGCCAATAATTGCATTAAAAAAAAGCTTTCAGGAGCTCCTTGTCCACTGTGATGAATGGCCAGATGAGCTGGGTGTCGGTGGCTCATGCCTGTCCACCTAGCTCCTCAGGAGGCTGAGATCTGAGGAGCATGAATCAAAGCCATCCCAGGCAGGAAAGTCCATGAGACTCTTATCTCCAAGGAAGCACAAGAAAACTGGAAGTGACGCTCTAGCTCAAGCAATAAGCTGAAGAGCTGAGGGGACTGCACCCAGGCCCAGAGTTCCAGTCCCATGACCAACTGCCCTGGCGTGCTTGGAACTCACTTTTTGGCTTTAGTCAGCCTACTTTCCTGTGGGCCCCCGAGTTTCTCCCAATGTCTAGGTGTCCTACAAGTTTTGAGAGCAGGCCATTTGGAGGCCTTTGCCTACAGAGTGGGCCACATTATCAGAAAAGTGTCTAGCCTTGGGGAACGGAGGCCATCTGCCAGGTCATCAGTGGCATCTGTCATGGGTGCAGTGTGGATCTGAGCAGTAAATCAACTTCTCAGACCACGGTTTGGGCCAAGGAGGGCCAGAAGCTGCAAGATGGCATTGCTGGTAACGCCTGCTCATGTGGTATCACAAGAGTGCAAATCTGTCAGGCACACCCCGAGAGGGTGTTGAGTTGGGCTCATGAAAGACTTGTGTGCTCACAAATCCGCAGGTAGCTGGCTGCTGCTTGTAGCAGTTGCTATCCCAGGAGTCCCAGGGCTCAGAGCCCTGCTTTCCGCACCAGTGCTCGGGGGCAGATGAAGGTCTGCAATCATTGACCTACTACAAAGGAGCATCCGTAGTGTCTTTTCCCTTGGCCCTGTGGCCCCGTGCATGGATGGAGCGGCAGGTTCCATCAAACTTACTGCCATGGCCATTCCCCTCAGCCCAAGAAGGACTTAGGGAGAAACCACTTGAACTGGTTTAAGAGTTTACTACTACTATGCCTCAGGACTGCCCCCAGTTCTGGCTGAGCTCATCATTACCACTTTATGTGTGTGCATCCATCCTGGTATTAGGGCTTGAACTCGGGGCCCGGGCTCTGTCACTCAGATTTTTCGTTCAAGGCTAGCACTCTACCACTTGAGTAACAGCTTTTCTTTCATCTTTTGGGTGGTTATTGGGAGAGGAGAGTCTCACACACTTTTCTTGCTGGGCTGCCTCTGAATGGCAATCCTCAGATCTCAGCCTTCTGAGTAGCTAGGAATATGAGAGCATGACTTATTAGCACCTGGCCACACTGTCCTTCTTGGCTATAGACAGAGTGCCTCTCTCTCAGTCTAGCACCCATGTACAGTTACCCCTCTTACCCCAACCCTACTCCTCCAGGCTTCACAAGAATCATACCTTCCCCTGAAATAGGATCAGGTTTGAGCTTTTTGTTCTCCACACAGTCAGGGGCTGCAGGGAGTTGATGTGTACTGTAGTTCAAGTGGTAGAGCACCAACTTTGTACAAACCAGCCAAAGGATATCACCTAGGCTCTGAGTTCAAGCCGGTAACCTCACACATACACCCGCACACACGCAAACTCGCATGCACACACACACACACACACACACACACACAACACACACACACACACACACACACAAATATCCTTAGCAGGGCCCAATGGCTCATACCAGCAATTCTAGCTACTTTAGAAGCTGAGCTCTTAGGATGACATCTTGAAGCCATCCCAGGCAATAAAATCCATGAGACACTTCTCTCCACTAAACTACTAAAAAAGATGAAAGTTGGGCTGTGGTTCAAGTGGTAGAGTGTCAGCTTTGAGCAAAGGAAGCTCAGAGACTGTGGCTAGGCCCTGAATTCCAGCTCTAAGAATTTTTAAGACACCCTTTGCCCCCACTCCACCCCTAATCAGGCCATAAATCCAGATTTTGGTCACCCTGGATCTCACTTCCATTCCTGCTGCTTTCACAGAACTGCCACAAGTGGCCAGTGTGTGCCCAGCACTGGATTAAGAAGTGAACGTACAACAAGGGGGGCATAGCCAGGTCAAGGCTAATGTCCCAGAACATTTATGTATTGGCCATACTAGTCTCTAATCCCCCCAGTTTCCTGGACCTAGAATTTAAACTGTGAGCATCTGTATTCTGGGCATCCAGAATTGTCTAGAAGGACATGAGAGGCCAAGCTGGGGTGGGAAGATAGACTTTGCTGCTACAATGTACGTTGACATTTCCTAGACACCGATGGATACTTCCAAGTCACCTTGACCTCAAATCCCATGTAACCCCGGATCCTCCTTGCTTGGGCAGCCTTTTGTCAGCTATCAAGCTCGAGTTGTCCAGAGCCACCACAAACCCTCCTTCCCCCACTCCACTGCCAGCATGCAGGGAGGGATGTGAGCCAGAGGCTTAGCTGAGGAAAAGGACAGGATATCACATGACTAAGGTTCCTCCAGAGGCAGGGGACAACTTATGCCAGACTGCCCTGCTGACCCAGAATCCCCGGGAGGTGCCCAAAGATTTGGACAGGCCGGACTTGGCCCTAAAGAAAAGTTGGAATCCAGGCCTCTGGCAATTTAGGAATCATTGTTGACCCTGATAAGGGGCTAAAGGGGAAGGTCAGTGTGGAGGAGGGGCAACATCCGAGGTCAGAAAGAGGCAGCTCAGGGAGGGGACAGAATAAGATGAGGGAAATACACACACACACACACACACACACACACACACACACACACACACACACACACACATGCACACAGGTAGCCCAAGGCCTCAGCAGTCCCTGAGCACCCTGACCATCCCACCCTCAAGAAGATGGCACTACTATCCTCAGACCAACTGTAGACAAAACTCAGGGCCTCTCACAAGTCTGGAGTGGCTCATAACATAGCTTGGCATTTCCTAAATGTACATACCACTATACAGAAATCTCAGCTACCTTATTTTTGGTTGTCAGTCATGGGGTTTGAACTCTGGGCCTGTGCACAGTCCCTCATCTCCTCAGCTAAAGGTGAGTGCTCTATCACTGGAGCCACAGTGCCACTTCTGGCTTTCTGGCAGTTCACTGGAGATAAAGTCTCACAGATTTTCTTGCCCAAGCTGGCTTTGAACCGCGATCCTCAGATCTCAGCCTCTACCATCCCACACCTGATACCATTCATCAAGTCCCTGCCTGCCACAGGCCACGACCTCTGGAGTTCTTGGTAAGGCACTGCCCACTATGCTGTGGCTTCACACTGGGACAATCCTGGGGAGTTCTTAGAAATGTCTGTACAGTGAGGCCAGCACCTGTTCTCCCAAACACAGCACCCCTACTACTTCACCATCTCTTACAAGCAAAGAAGGGGTGGCTTTCTTTCTTTCTTTCTTTCTTTCTTTCTTTCTTTCTTTCTTTCTTTCTTTCTTTCTTTCTTTCTTTCTTTCTTTCTTTCTTTCTTTCGTCCTTTCTTTCGTCCTTTCTTTCGTCCTTTCTTTCTTTCTTTCGTCCTTTCTTTCGTCCTTTCTTTCGTCCTTTCTTTCGTCCTTTCTTTCGTCCTTTCTTCCTTTCATCCTTTCTTCCTTTCGTCCTTTCTTTCTTTCGTCCTTTCTTTCTTTCTTTCTTTCGTCCTTTCTTTCTTTCGTCCTTTCTTTCGTCCTTTCTTTCGTCCTTTCTTTCGTCCTTTCTTTCGTCCTTTCTTCCTTTCGTCCTTTCTTCCTTTCGTCCTTTCTTCCTTCCTTTCTTTCTTTCTTTCTTTCTTTCTTTCTTTCTTTCTTTCTTTCTTTCTTTCTTTCTTTCTTTCTTTCTTTCTTTCGTCCTTTCTTTCTTTCGTCCTTTCGTCCTTTCTTCCTTTCGTCCTTTCGTCCTTTCTTCCTTTCGTCCTCTCGTCCTTTTTTTCGTCCTTTCTTTCTTTTGGGTTGAGAAGCTTGAAATCAGGGCTTGGGTACTGTCTCTGATGTCTATTATTCCTCAAGGCCAGTGCTCTACCACTTGAGCCACAGCTCCACTTCCAGTTGGGTTGGAGATGAGGCTCTCGTGGTACTTTCCTGCCTGGGCTGGGAAATGGGATCCTCTGGATCTCAGCCTCCCGAGGGGCCAGGATGATAGGCGTGGGATGACAGGCATGAGCCACTGGCACACAGGTTATGGTGTCTCATTCTTCAGAATTTCCATTAGTCCTCCTCTAGACGCTACCACCTAGACACTCCTCTACCTCCCTCAGGGACAGCAAAGGGAGGCTGAGAATTTTGGTAGGGCCATAGGCTTTAAAGTGGCCCCTCCACATCACTAGCCCTCTCTAAGTTCCCATTTGCCTCCTCTGGATGGACTGGTCGTCCAAGGAAAATCAGACCCAGTAGGAGTTCTGGGGCCTGCCCAGTATCCCCCCACCCCACCCAACAGGTACCTGTGGATTTCTGGGGCCAGCTACTCCATGTCCTGGTGGAAGACGTTGGGAGGGTTGCTGATAACTGGGTCCAGAGGTGCCCAGGGAAGGAGGGTGTCCAGCTCCCCACTGTCAAAGAAGGAGACACAAAGCGTGGATGGATCTACTGAGTTTCAGGGCATAGCCATCCACATGTCACTAAGGTCCCTTGGAGAACTGTATCAGGACAGTCTCACACATCTATATTAAGACTCACTCAACTGTACCGAGTCTCTCACCTGCAGCCCTGACTGGAAATGAACATGCTCTGCTATGCTGTCCATCATCTGCAGCACCTTTGCTCTCTGTGTTTCCTGTCAGATCCTCCTTAAGCAGGACCCCCTTTCCAAGTGCTGCCTCCAAGAAACCCGTTCTGTCCACCTTGGCAGAGCTGGCACATCTTCGCTCTGCAGGCTGCCGGCTTTGTCACACTCTGCCTTCTGGCCAGTGTGGGTTGAGAGTGCACAAACGGGCAGGCCTGGCTTCCACTACTGGATTTCTGAAGGCCCTGATACACCACCCAGGGACTGGTGTTTTATCACACTCCGTGAGAGGGCACTCGAAGCCCAGGCAGTCTGTGGTCATAAGACAGGGCCATTTCTTTGTGTCGGCTTGAACTGGAGGATCTGGGAGCAGACTCTCTGAGTTTTATTGCTCAAGGCTGGTGCTCTACCTCTTGAGCCACAGCTACACTTCTGGCTTTTTGGTGGTTCCATGGAGAGTAGAGTCTCACGGGCTTTTTAGCTTATGGCTGGGTTCAAATAGTGATCCTCAGATCTCAGCCTCCAGTAGGACAGGGATGAGCCTGAGCCCCAGGTGACAGGCACCAAATGCTTTTTTTTGCTCCTATTTATCTCCAGTCAACTAGCAAGCCCAAGTTAAAATAATCAGTTACTGGGGATCAAAATCCTCTCCTACGTCAGTAAATCCAAAGATATAAAGTGTCTTTGGAAAAGGCTAGTCTGAGTTGGCTAGGGGTATTTGTGTGTGTGTGTGTGTGTGTGTGTGTGTGTGTGTGTGTGTGTGTGTGTGTGTGTGTGTGTAAATGTCAGGGATACCTACCTTTATCTCTGTGGTGCCTCATCCTCCCAGCAGGGAGTACATAAAGGATCCTGACCCCAAGGAAGGTGGATGGGCATGGGTACTTAAGGTCATATCCAGGGGAATAATCCGAATTCTGTCTTGCAACCGAAGCCTGGACAGATAATGGAGAGAAGGAGAGGTTTAGGAGACCATCAAGGGAAGCTGCTTACCTTTGGCTAGAAGTACCAGCCAGCTAGAAGACTGAATCCATCTTTCTTGGTAGTCAGATAAAAGGTGGACACTGTTCATTTATTTTATTATGATTGTGTGATCCCTAGGGCTTGGATTCAGGGCCTGGGTGTTATCCTTGAGCTTCATTTGTTCAAGGCTCAGGCCCTACCACTTGAGCTACACCACCACATCTGGCTTTTTTCTGTGTGGGCTTGGGGGAGAGAGGTGGTTTATGAGAGATAAGAATCTCACGAACTTTTCTGCCCGGGCTGGCTTTGAGTCACGGCCATCAGCCCTCAGACTACTGAAGAGCCAGGATGATGGGTGGGAGCCACAAGCTCCTGACCGCCACCATCCATTTATAATCCCTTAGGCCCAGGGCTGAGCCACCCCCACTGCACCTCCTTGTTGGGAGTAGGAAGCAGACATGAGGGGTTTGATACTTCAACAGCCTACCTATCTTTGAGCATTGTTCCAGGTCAGTCTGATGGCTTCCTCCTTATCCACAGCAATGACTTGGCTCTGTCACAAGAACAAATGTCCCCCGGGAGGTGTCAGGTCTGGGGTCTTTCCTATGCACTCCACCCCCCTGACTGAAATGAGGGTCTTTCCTGCCCAAGCTGGCTTTGAGTTGAACCATGATTCTCAGATTTCCGCTCTTGAGTACTTAGGGTGATAGCCATGAGACACTGGCACCTGGCCAAAGATACTTTTCCAAGCCTGTCATACTATCCCCTCAGGAGACTGAGATCTGAGGACTGCAGTTGGATGCACCGTTCTCAGCAAAGTCCATGAGAATGATTATCTCTAATTAAACACCCCAAAAAATTGGAAGTGGAGCTGTGGCTCAAATGGCAGAGTGCTAGCTTTGAGCATAACATAAGGGATGGGACCCAGGCCCTAGTTATAAACTTTTTCTCTCATAGACCTACCCAAGAAAGGGAAGCAGGTGGGCACACAGGAGATCAAAGCTCACACATAATACTCAAGACTCACAGAATTGACCCCATCCTGCTCTGATTCTCTAGATTCTATGTCCTAGATTATGTCAGTCTTAGATGGGACTGACCATGGACCAAGTCAGGACATTCAAGTACAATCTCTTACTGAGGATCCCATGACCTCATCAAGGACTCAAGTTCCCTCGACACTGGGCAGTCAGTTGAGGTCTAGTTATCCAGCCACAAGATATGGGATTGAACGGATATCTTGGCCAAGGGATGCAGACTGGAGGGCTGTAGAACCTTCTCTCTCAGGAAGGAGAAAAGGTCTATCCATCCCAGGAATGTTCCTGAGTTGTGAGTATCCTCAATGAAACAACCTTGCTCAGAGCTCAGTGCCTCTGGTTTTCCCACCAGCCTCTACCCAGCCCTTCTCCAGCTTCAGTCGGCCCTCTCTGAATCCCAGATCTGCCATCTAGACTAAAAGTTGAGCCAGCAAAGGAACCCACCTCTATCTCTGAGAATGGCAGTCATGGGGCCCGACAGTCCCCTAGAGGAAGTCTTGGGGCAACACTGGTCTGATTCCCGCCCTCATTCTCTGGATGTCCTGTGCCAGTGGCAGGCTTACCTCTGTCTCTGGTCAAGGAATGAACACTGGGGGTGTCATCTTCAGATTGAGCCAGCAAAAGTCCCAGTCCCCAAGGATGTACCACACAGGCATCCAGCAGTGGATGACAGCCATCTGGTCAATGGTGAAACCAAAGTGCCAGGACTTTTAACAGCCATGTGGCTGGGTCGAAGTCTCTATCCCTGATGGTCTAAGTTGTTAGGTGAGGACATGTCTCCAATGACCTGACACACCTGACCTGGGATCGTCCTCCATCTTCATCTTCTTACTTATCCCTTGCCATCCCCCTCTTCACACTCCCTCAGCCTATACCTCCCTATCTATTGGACAATTTCTTCTTGTATGACTAGAAAATAAACTCGGTGGGCCAGGGGAGACTGAAATTTGGTGACACACCCTGAGCCCTAGGGTCTACCCAAGGCCATTTCCCTCTGCAGTCGGCGACCACACAGCTCCTGGATGTCATGAAGTTGCTAAGGCGTCAGTGGCTTGGTCCTACATACTGGCTTTAGGGTCTGAAACTGTCCCCACAGAGATTGTGAATGGTTGGCTTCCTTGATCCAGAGACTCCAAAACAAGGCTTGCATGTTCCGTTCTTCCTTCCTTTCCTCCTTTTTTTCCTCCATCATTCCCTCCTCTTTCTCTTTCATTTCTTTGTGTCACTCCTGGACCTTGAACTCAGAGCCTGGATGCTGTCCCTGAGCCTTTGTACTCAAGGCCAACAGTCTACAGCTTGAGCCACTCATCCACTTCTGGAGTTTGCTTTTTGGTAGTTTGTTGGTGATAAGAGTTTTACAAGCTTTTCTTTGTTGGACTTAAGCCTCAGTCCTCCCATCTCAGCCTCCTAAGTAGCTAAGATGACAGGTGTGAAGCACCAGCATCCAGCTCAAACCAAGATTTCTTCATGTGCTCTGGAACCAGCACTGGAACCTTTCAGCGTCTATGACCGCCTGGACCTGGCACTCACTGTAATGGTTTGTTGGATAAATAAATGAGCATCTCTCTACGACAATATTACAGAAACTCCCATCCAACTCAGGGAAGCATCCTGGGGGTGGAGGGGTTAGTGGGGGATGTGTCAAAGCCTGAAGTAGCTCTTCCACAGTTCTCCCTCGTCCCTCATCCTGCCCTCCTGGTGCCACTGCACTTAACTCTTTTGGCTCTGAGGATGTGAGCCACGATGTACACGCTGGATTTTGGGGCTCTGCGATGTCTTTCTTCTCAAAAATCTTTGTCCAGCGGCTAACCCACAGTTTGGCACTCAATTTTTGCCCTCAGGTGTGAATGAGGCACGTGAGATGAAAGCCTGGCTCAAGGGGCCTCCTCTCCTCCTCCTGGGGCCAGACAGGATGGTCCACCACATTTGGCCCCCAATTTTCATGTTGCAGAGAAAGGATCCTTGAGGCATCCTGGTTCTCTGAATCTCCCAGATTCCAGTGCAGTGCTGGGAATAGTCTCTGCTCACAGCTGGCAGGCTGGGTATGGCGAGGTCACCATCTCTGCTCCCATGATGTCCTTGACTGTGGTGGTCACCCTAGAGAGAACCAGAGGAGAATCAGCAACTGCTGGAGGAAGGCAGTCAAAGCAGGATGTTCATGACAGGAGACGATCTGGCTTGGGAACTCTGCCTGTGCCGCTTTGAACATCATTGTTTGGCAGCTGAAATGGTCCATCTTATTTGACCCATAATCCCAGTCATTAGTAGTAATTGCCAGCTTAAAGAAAAAATCCTGGAAAAGCTGGCATTTCAGTTGCCACAATCAAACTTAAAGGTTTCCAAAGTCAGTGGTCCACTTTTCCTTCCAGACAGCCTACAGCAGGTTACAGAAACTGGCATTCAGCCAGCCCTAGCTAACTGCCATGGCCTGACACCATGCACGGTTCAGCAGGAGGAAGACACTTGCCTACCACTGCCCAGGTGGAAATGGCCCAGGCAGGACACAGATGGGAGTCTGTAGGACTTCAGGGAGGACTGCCCACCGGTGCACTGCCCTAGGAGGAAATCCATGCCACCAGTGGGGGCCTGGAGCCCCCTGCCCAGTTGCCCATGGACACCGCCAAAGCCCTGGGTAAGGTTCCCCTCTCAACCTTGTTTGTGGTGAACCATCTCCTATGTCACACCATTTGCCACCCACCAGACCTTCCTAGCTTCACATCTTCTGCCCTACTCCCCCCATATCATTCCCTAATTATGTTTGGCAGACACATTTCCAACCCTTGAATTAGCTCCAACTCTACACACCAGAGCAGGGTGACTGGCTGTATGAGTGTGGCTGTGGTCACTCTTGCCTCACCAGCCTGAAGACAGAAGGACAGGTGTCCACTCTGGTCTGCGATTCACACAGACCTCCAAGGGGAGATGCACGCAGGCCCAGCAGCTACTGTGAGCTACAGGAAAGGGGAAGAGAGAGGTGGAAAGAGATGGAAAGGAATATCTACTGAAACCTTCCCCAAGCGATTCATGTAACAGTGAAGGAGAAAATAAAAATTGTGGCTGGGATCATACTTGGCATTGATGACAAAAGAACAATACACATACACACAAATAAAATGCTTTTGCTCTTTTTAGACATGGTGAGTTAAATATGTTTCCATTGTTTTCATCTCCCTGCTCTCCTAACACACACACACACACACACACACATACACACACACACACACACACACACACACACACACACACACACACACACACACACACACACACACACAAAATCCAGACCTGTGACAGAAGACTGGTCCATGCAGCACCAGCAATTTGCTAACTGAATGCTCACCTGAGCACAGTCATGCTGTACAAGGTGAAAGATGATCTCTCTCCCTCCCTCCCTCCCTCCCTCTCTCTCTCTCATACACACACACACACACACACACACACACACACACACACACACACACACACACACACAGAACAGTGCCTCTCCTGAGTTTGTCAGTTCCTCATCTGGGACAAAGTACAAGCTGGGGCATCGGGTTCCCTTGTCAGAACCAGGGGATCCCACCAAAGGGGAGCACCACTCTAATAACAAAGAACCACCCTGCCTCTCCCTTTCCAGGGTCAGAATCTTCCTCTTTGGAACAACAAACTTTAACTCCACATAAATCAAAACCCTAGGCCAGGATGCTGGATAAAGGAGTCCTGAGACAGGTGGCTCCTTAGAGCCAGGACAGATAACAAGCAGGGGTTCATGGTGCCCCCAAAGGAGTGTCTGACCTGGGGTAGGGGTGCTTTGGGGCAAAAGGATGGTGTCTTAAATGGACTTCCTACTTCCAGCTTAGATGCTTCTGGATGACTTGGCGCATTCTTGGGGAGAATGAGGAGACTAGATGGACCAGGAGTACCAGCAGATTCTGGCAGAGCTGGGAAATGTGATCACCCTGTGAGAACTGATGGCAGCTGGGGTGGGGAGGATAGGTTGGGTGTGTGTGGGAGGAGGTGTGTTCCTCCCAGATATTCATCTATCTGACCCCCAGTATCCTCACCTCCTTAGTGGGCTCTTCTGGGACCCTCCTCAGGTGAAAGGGTGACCAAGCATATAGGACAAGTGCTCAAACAGCAAGGGGGTCTATCTTCTGCATCCAACACCCCCACCCCCTGAAAAAAGGAAAAGACCTGAGAAGGCAGGTTTGAAGATGCTGCTCCCCACCTCTGACTGAAGCCACCAGGTTCCCACCAATGTGAGGAAGGGTGCAGATGGGTGGCTGTTTGGATCCATTACTCCAGGCCAGGAGCTCTCTGGGCCCCCTACATAGCCAACCCTGCATCTCCCCGTTTCCTGGGACACTGGCCACTAGGGACATGAAAGGGATCGTTGGGTTGCCACCCATCCCCACTCCCCACCCCTGGGGTGCATATGTAGCAGAGCCAGGGTGTACTGTGGGATGCAGGGGAGGCACAGGTGAGACAGGAGAAGGGAGGTGGGAGGCACGGGTCTGGGTCCGCAGAATGGAGGATGCTCTGAGGGGGGGTCGAGGGGTTCTCTGGGCAATGGGGTCCCAGGATGTGGGGCCGCGGTAGGCAGTGGCTCCAGGTGTGGCATGCCCGGAATCTAAGGACCAGGGACCTGGACCGGGTCACTGAGACAAGCCTGCCAGGGGCGCGTTATCTCAGCTGGGCAACAGAGAGGCTCCCCGGGTCTAGACTGGCAGCGCCATTTTTGAAATACGGCACCTTGGGGAGGGCCACGGAGGGAGGGGCGGGATCTGAGGGTGCATGGTAGGGCAAGTGTGGTTCTCTACTCCCCTTCAGCTGCAGACAACTCAGGTCCCACCTCATCCACAGCCAGACCTGTTTAGGCGTTGCCGCCATTACTCCTGCAACTGCTGCCGCCAAGGCTGCCTCTTCGGCTGCTTCTTCCTCAGTGGCCTCCTCCTCTGTGGCCACTGCCACCACCATGATAATTGGAAACTTGGACTTGGGACAGACTATGGCCACCCCCCCACCATGGGGCTGCTTGAGGTGATGTGTCTGCTGTGCTAGCTCTGCATGCTCTGCACTCCCAGTCAGGACCTTCACTTCAATTGAGGCCTCAGCCAGCCACTGAAGCCACTTCCTCTCATGTATGTACTTACTCCTCTCTGCTCTCTCTCTCTCTCTCTGCTTCCCCTCCTCTTGCGGCCCACTTCGACACCTCTGGGCATGCATGCCTGCCATTGAGAGACCCTGGCCACTGCTACCACCACAGTGAGCCCTCTGGGCCCTGTCTCCTCCTCCCCTTGGCCCCACCCCCTCCTCTACTCAGCCCTGCCCCCTGCTCCCCTCAGCCCCGACCCCCTTGCCTACAAGAGCAGCCTTGACTGGGCCCTAAGGCTTCCAGGCCATGGGAATTGCAGCCTCACCTCAGCTCAGCTCTCCCGGCCAACCCTAACACATGCCCATGGAATCAAATCTCCCCTCAGCCCCACCATTGGAGGAGACTCTCCTCTATTCATATCCACTCCACACATCAAGCAAGTACACAGTGACCCCTGTGTGTGTGTATGTAGGTGTGTGTATGTGTGTGTGTGTGTGTGTGTGTGTGTGTGTGTGTGTGTGTAAGAGAGAGAGAGAAAGAGAGAGAGAGAGAAAGAAAGAGAGAGAGAGAGATTGTTGAAGATAACTACCTCAGAAAAAAGCACCCTTTGGGATGACTCAGCACACAGAACACTTCAAAATTCAGCACAGGGGCTGGGAAGGTGGCACAGTGGTAGAGCGCTTGCCTTGCATGCCTGAGGCTCTGGGTTTGATTCCTCAGCACTACATAAGCAAAAAGAAAAAAGCCGGAAGTGGCGCTGTGGCTCAAGTGGTAGAGTGCTAGCCTTGAGCTGAAGAGCTGAGGGACAGCGCCCAGGCCCAGAGTTCAGGTCCCACAACCTAACCCCCCCCCAAAAAAAAACAACAAAAAAAGCACAAAGCACCCTATGTAAAGGACTCAGCACAGTGCGCCCTTTGAAGGACTTAGCATATAATAACCTTTGGGATAACTCAACATACTCCCTTTGAAGGAGGAAGTCCATAGCACGCAGTGTATAGGACTCAGTTCATGGCATACTTTGAAAAACTCAGCATGTAGCACTCTTTACCAGGACTCAGCACATAGCACCCTGTGTTAAGGCTCCATACATACCACTCTTTGAAAGGCTGAGTATGTAGCACTCTGTGTAAAACATTGAGTGAACAGTGCCCTTTACAAAACTCAGCACATAGGAGAGTTTTGAAGGACTCAGCACATACCACCCGGTGGAAGGGCTCAGCACACAGCACCATTTGAAGGACAGTACGGAGCACCCTATATAAAGGACTCGGCACACAGCACCCACAAAACTCACCTCATCCCACTCTTCTCAAGGTTGTAGCACATTGCACCTATTGGGATGACTCAGCATACAGCCCCCTTTGAAGGACTCAGCAAAAGTACTCTGTGTAAAGGACTCGGCCCACAGCACCCATTGAAAAATTCACCTGTCCCTCCCTTCTCAAGGGCTCAGCACATAGCACCATTTGGGATGAATTAGCACTCTGCACCTTTTGAAGGACTCAGCATAAAGTACATTGTGTAATGGACTCAGCACACAACACCCTTTGAAAAACCCAGCACAACCCACTCTTCTCAAGGACTGAGAACATAGCACCCTTTGGGATGACTCAGCACACAGCATGCTTTTTGAGGACTCAGCACAAAACCCCCACGCGGGAAGGACCCAGAAAACAGCACCCTGTGAAGGACTCAGCACATAGCTGTATGTCACAAGTTCAGCTGTCATTAGAATTAGGGTGCTTTCTTCTGTATCACCATTCTTCAGAAACACTTCACAAAAATCCTACTAGTTCACCTTTAGCTAACCTATGTTTTATGGGGGAGGGTCAGCTGGGGGTCTTGAACTCATAGCGTGGGGGTCCTGTCCCTGAGCTCTTTGGTTCAATGTTAGAGCTCAACCACTTTGAGATATGGCTCCAATTTTGTTTATTTTGGGGGGGTTGTGCTTTGACAGGCCTTACAGTGATCAGGAAGGCCAAGTTGGGGTGTCCATGGCCAAAGGCTCTTAGCTTGGCCTGGAGCTGACCTCTCCCTTCCTTGTTCTCCTGGAAGCCGGGCCTCCTGAAGCTCTCTTGGCCTAAGATGGAACAGATCAGCTCTGGAATCAGCATTCAGGGTGGACAAAAGTCAGTTTGGCCCTGGTCACTTCCCCCAATTGAACTCTAGATGACGATAGTCCCCCACGATGGCAGGGGGTCACATGTCCCGCATCTGGATACAAGGGGGCAGGAGTCAACAAACATAGGGTTTGTACCTGTGAGTTGAGTTTACTCTTGCTCTCCTGGGGCCCCAAACATGCTTCGATGCCACACTTGACAGGAATGTACTTGAGAGTCTTACTTATAATTAACCATCAAAAAGCAAGTGGGGCTGTGGCTCAAGTAGAAGAGCACTAGCCTTGAGCAAGAAAACTCAGGGATAGAACCTAGGCCCTCAGTTCACACACACACACACACACACACACACACACACACACATACACATACACACACACACACACAGACACACACAGACACACACACACACACACACACACACACACACACCACATGCATGCAAAATCAGAGATTTCTACAGTGCAATCTTTGGGTATTCTTTACCTTTACCCCACTAAGCCTGGTGGCTGTTGACCTAGGTGTTTGATGCATCCAACACCACCTGGCATCTTTAATTTTGATGAACAGAATGGCTACAAGGTCAGCCTTCCCCCATCCCAGCTCCTTGACTGGGTCAAGGTCTATCCAGGCCCTTTGGGGCTCTTTTTACACAATCGCCAAGATGCCTTCAAAACGCATCACATGCTGGGCAATGGTGGCACATGCTTGTCATCCTAGCTACTCTGTAAGCTGAGATCTAGAGGACCACGGTTCAAAGCCATCTTGGGCAGGAAAGTATGTGAGACTCTTATCCTTGATAAACCATCAGAAAACAAGAAGTGGCACTGTGATTCAAGTGGTGTAGTGCTAGCTATGAGAAAAAGAGCTCAGGGACAGTGGCCAGGCCCTGAGTTCAAGCCCCAGGACAGGAAGAACATATCTTTGTTGGAGGCTTGTTTTCCCTTTGAAAGCAATTCATTCTCTGTGATAAGCATAACATGGGCCTCTTCCCTGGCCACCAATGGTCCATTAGATGTCCCTTGAATACGGGCCACCTCCCGGTAGCCTCTGCCCTACCCGACCAGCAGTTTACCCTTCCCATCACCTTGCAGATGGAGGCCTGAGAGAAGGCCACCTGGCCACCTACTTGTGGTGGCTGATGAGGCTTTTGAGAGTCAGTATGTCACATAGAGAGTCATCATCTGCATCATTCTACAGAAGAAAGGGAGGGAGTACTCGCCTGAGCCTGTGAGCTGTGGGTGATCTGCAAATGTGGCTTCTGTGGCAGGATGTGCTCCATGGGGGAGTACTCTATGGGGTAGGATACCCCGACCTGTCTTTTGGCAGTTTCCACACTGCTTTGAAGTGGCAATTCTTCAAAACCTTTCTGTTCTCCCTCATTTTGACCACCGCGGAGCCCGAGGTTTCTGAAACAGTGGTGGTGGCGGGGGACAGATTCAGCCTGTGCCGGCATCTGGTGCCTGCTGTCCATGCCTTCCCCTGAGAGGAACCACAGCGGCTCCCACAGCTCTCTCCTCTTCATCTTCTTCTGGGACAGCCAGCTCATATGCTCAGTTTTCTCCTGACACAGCTCATCCAGGACAAACATCTGATCTTTACACGCCACGAGGGAGTCCTCGATGGTGCAGATGTGTGCCAACAGCTGGCTGCATCGATGGTGGAGCTCATCCGCTGGACTCTGGAAGTCCACCTAAACAGGCAGGTCGTGGACAAAGCAGAGTTTCTTCTCGGATGCCCACGTGTCCTGCTTCGCATCCCCACATATGCTTTGGTGCCAGCTCGCTGCCAGATGGACTGGGCACCCACAGTGGGCCTGCCACTCTTGGTGCAGGAGTTTCCCCCTGTGGATTTCAGCCATGGAGAACACCCTCAGATCCACGGCCCTCTCGGTTTGGGGGATGTCTCCCTCCTCTGCGATGGTCACGTCTGGAGGAGTTGCCTCCTCACCTTTTGCTTTTCCAGGGCTCTCAACTTCCCCTTCCCTAGGGAAGTTCAGCTGGGCCTACATGCACTCCTCCTGTGGTCTGTTCACTTCCAGGCACTTGAGGGTATCCTGCCAATTTGGGGGCACCACCTCGTCCCAACAGTTGGTGGGGCCTGCACTTGCTTCAGCTGCTCCAGCAGCTGGGTCTGCCTCTCTAGGTGCTGCTGCAGGGCCTCCTTCTCAGAGCTCAGCTGCTCATTGGAGGTGATGTGCAGCTCACAGGTGGTTCTGAGCTACTGCAGCTGGGCCAGGGACTGCTCCTGCTGCTCCTGCAGCTCCCAAGTTGCTTGGCTCTCTCTCTCAGCCACCTCTTTCCATTCCTCTATCTTCTCCTCCCTGTGATCCAGCTGTTCCCACAGATGTTTCTACACCTGCTGCTCTGAGTCCAAGATGCTGGCTACCTTCTCCTTCTCACTGCTCACCATGTGGAGAGTGTCCCGCAGCAGGGCCAGCTGTTCTTCCATCTGTCCGTTGCACACATACACATCATGGGATCTTGCAGATCTCGTGCTGTTCCTTGGCCTTCTCCAGTCTCCACGGTTGCTTCTGCTGCTCCATGTTCTGGAAATGGAGCCTTTGGTTTTCGTGGACCTGGATGTGAAATTGTTCCTCCAGGTTTTCAACTCCATCTGCGTGCAGTAGGCCTGGGCTTGCACCTGCTGCTTGGCCGGAGATGGTTCCGAAGGGGGCCATGTCTCTGCCAGCTTCCTTCTCAGTTCCCTCAGCTCCTTCTCTAGGTCAAACACCTGCCTTGCCCCTCGAGTCTTCTCCTTTGTCTGTTGGTTCAACCACTGTGTCAGCCGCCAGGGCTCCTCCTTCTGCACAGACCTCTCAATGCTCAGGTCTTCTATGAAGGTGTCTCTCTCTAGATTCGCTGCAGTCACCATTCAGCTCAGGTTATCAAGTAGTCTCTTTAGTACCTCACGCCCCGCCAGCGCTTGTCGGAACTTGCAGATTCTGCTCGTCATGTTGCTCCACCATGTCCAGAGTGCTTTCAGCTTCTCCTGCAACTGAGTGTTCACTTGCTCCAAGTCATTGAAGCTTCTGATCTTTTCCTCGAGCTGAAGGGTCACATCATTCAGCTGGTCGAAGAACATTTTGGTCTCATTCTGTGAGCAATGACCACAGAAGCCGCCATCTCCAGCTCTCCCATGTGCTGCTCTGCGGTCTGCAGGCAGCTGGTCAGAGCTTCATGCTCCTTTTCTCTGTCATCGGTCACCTGCTGCACGCTGGCTGGTGAACATTGTAAATCACTTTCTGCCCAAACCAACCTCTGTATGGGTGCCTTGTGGATCTCTAACTCCCTTTTCATTGCTGCGTGCAGTTGGGCTATCTTCTCCTCTCTTACTCCTGTTCATCCTTCAGGTCTGTCTTTTCCTGATTCAGTGGTTGGATCTTGGCACAGAGCGCCTCTTTTCTTCTTTTGCTGGGATCCAGGGTGGGCACCACATGTTAGTACAACTGTGTAGATCCTTGTTGTTAGCAGGACCATTGGCAGTCTGGACCCTGGTGGCTGTGGCTGTGTCCAAAGCCCGGGGAGGCTCATGGTCAGCATCCCATTTGGCTGGACTCTTCTTTGAATCACACTCCCCATTGGCGTTTGTCTCGGGGATCTTTCACTTTTTCATGTTCTCAGTTTTCTTCAATGTTGCAGATCTGTTGGGAAGATTCTTATGCCAGTGTTCTTGAGGCAATTTCTTGCCCGCAGCTCTCTCATGGAGTCCTGTTGTTTCAGACATCTGAGCTCTGGGACAGGAAAGATGGGCTGGCCCCTTTCCCAAGGTCTGGGAAATCCTCTATTCACCCACTCACTGTCTAGGACATCAATTTTCTACTCTACTCCAATGTGGCCTCGAGTATCTTGCTTACCACTCAGCCACCTCTACCTTCCTCAAGTGTTAGTAGTGGTTTCAACCACCTGTGGGAATCCAGATGTTACTGGGCAGCATGGAATGTGGGCGTGGCCACCATTCTTGTTTCCCATTGGTCAGAAATAACCATGAAAAAAATGAGTGTGTGGATGGAATCCTGTGAGGCAGGCAGAATGGGCAAAGTCAAGATAACAGCACCCCTTTGACATGAAACTCTGTCCAGTACAGTTGGGGACAAGAGGGTGACCTGCTTTAGCTGGATGGCTGCACAGATTGGTGTGTATGGCTGTTTGTTGCCAGTCCCTGACCTTGAACTCAGTATCTGGGCACAGTCCTTGAGCTGCATTTGCTCAAGGCTGGCCCTCAACTAGTGAAGCCACATGGCTCTACTTCTGGCTTTGTTTGCACTGAAGTTGGACAGGGGTCTCAAGGACTTTCCTGCTTAGGGTGACTTTGACCACGAACCTCTTATCACAGCCTTGTAAGTATCAAGAAGGACTGCTGAGAGCCATTGATGCCTGCCTAATCATTGGTCTTGCTGATGTTCTTGGTCAGACTGGTGATTTCCTTATCCTTGGATTTAAGTGGTGAGAGCCGGAGCCCACATCCTGGTCCTGACACCTCCAAATGACAGGTGATCCTAAAAAACTCATTTCTATCCATATGAATACCAATGGCATGTCATATATGTGATTGAATGGGCAGTTCTTGAATGATTCTAGGATAAAATTATATACAATTATATTATAGGACACTGATCAATTTTAATTAACACTTTATGAAGCATTTAAACAATCACATTCCTTAAATGGAGGCAGAATGAAATAACTAAGAATTAGACATCACATAGTATACAGCTGCCATTTTTCCTGTCAGGACTGGGATCGGAACTCATGGTCTGGGTAACTCTTTTGTACTGTGTGGAAAGGGAAGCTCACCTCCTTGAAGTGATGAAATTCAAGTCTGTTCCTTAGACCTGAAATCGATCCCCAGCACTAGAAATCATCCTATTCATGTACATTTTAAATGTTTGGTTTATATTCATATACATAGGTTGACTCCATATAGCGTTCAGTGTATTCATTTTTATTTTTTGTTTTATTCATGTATTGGCAATTTATTTTATTGACTATTATGGCACATAGAACATTGGTTCCATAGGATATAGGTCTGTATATATGTTCCACTTCATACCTGACTCCCAGGACTTTCACAAAAAAAGAAAATGTTTGTCATCATCAGCTTCTTACTCCATGATTCATTTTTTGGGAGTCCTGGCATCTGAAATCATGGCCTACAGGGCCCAATTCATAAATGGGTGAGTGTCAACATGCCATCCTGGGGCAAATTGAGCTGACAGGCAGTTCCAAGGACCTTAGATCGAGCCCCAGGGTTAGACATAATAAGAACAGAGTGACACCCAGTTGGTAGTATGCTAATAAATATGTCTTTATAGAGTGCCAGACATGTCTACACATTATTCAGTTATGTAGACTACCTTCCTACAAATTCTTGTGTATTTATTATCCCTCCATTAATTAATGTTATTGTTTTCATCCTTAATAAATGATTAAGTAAATCAGTGTCCTGAAATTATTGTGTCTCTGTAAGAAATAGTATTCTTTTAATGTTTCATAGTAAATAAAATCAGTCTACTGAAATCATGATGTCTAATTTTATATGAGTAGTATTCAGGATCAGCTCATTCAACCGTGTCATTGATAACATTACATCATTATTACTATGGATGGGAAGGAGTCTCTTAGGATCTCCGCCATCTGGAAGTGGCATTACTGGGATTCAACTCTAGGCCTACCTTGCCATGCGAGACTATGGCTTCCCCAATAGACTGCCATCCTTCAGCAATGCAAGGTGAAGTACCCTTTGGAGTCATGTCATTCAGACCGAAATGGTCACAGTGCAAAGGAATAAAATGTAAAAATGCAATCCTGCCACTATTTATTTTGGGGGGGGTCGGTTATAGGGCTTGAACTCTGGGCCTGGGTGCTGTGCCTTTGGTCTTCAGCTAAAGGTAAGCATTCTACCGCTTGAGTCACAGCGCCATTTCCAGTTTTCTTGGAGATAAGTGTATCACGGACTTTCCTGGTTTTGAACCGAGATACTCAGATCTCAGCCTCCTGAGTAGCTAGGATTACAGGTGTGAGCCACCAGCGCCCAGTTCTGCCACTTTTTTTCTGTGCATATTTTTTCCCAGCACAAGGCCTGGAGGTCTAGGATCCCAGGATCGGCTGTGGCTCCAGTGGCTGCAGTGCAGCCTAGGGTGATAGAAGCTGAGGCAGAGTGCCATGACCTGAGTTCAAGACCTTGCTTCGAAAAAAAAAAAATCCCTCCCCCCCACAAAAAATTTAGCTCCCTGGCTTGCAATTCTCGCCATTATTTCTACTTTGAATTTGAACTCAGGGTCTGGGAAACTCTGCAGCACTGTGGACGAAGAGGAAGCTCACCATTCTTAAAGACAAGAAAGTCAGGCCTGGTCCCTAGGCCTGAATTCAATCCCCAGCCCTGGAAAACATACTGTTTATATACATTATAAAGATAGGTATGTACTTACCTATAGATGTTCATTCCATATTGTTGTTATTGATTGTATTTTTGTTTTATTCATTTATTTACCGTTTATTGACTGTGATGACACACATTCCATTTATTAAATTGATGACATCCCATCACATAGTATCTAAATTTGTGGACATGTTCTCCATTATGTTTGACACTCAGGACTCTCAGAGAAAAGGAAAACAGGTGTCACACTCTGCTTCTTACTCCATGATCCAATTTTTTGCAGTGCTGGGATCTGAACTCAGGGCCTAGCAGACCCAATTCATGAATGGGTGTGTCAAAACGGCAACCTCTAGGCAAGGAAGCTGCCAGTCAGTTCCCAGACCCTGAGATTGAGCAGCAGGGATGGCCAAAATAGCCATACATGGATAGGCAGGTGGTATATATCAATAAATATATATTTGTATATAATTCCAGAGACATGTACCTAGGATTCAATGACATCAACTACGTTCCTACTAACTCTTAGGTATTTATTATGCCTCCATTGAAGGAATAGTATTGATTTCACGCTTAATAAACCATTCATTAAGATCAATCAACATCCTAAGATCATTGCATCTAATTTTAGACTAGAACAATGCCCGCAAAAACTTCTCAATCACTCATGACTTTGCCCACATTCCATCGTTATTCCCATGCATAGCAACGAGTCTCGTGGGAAGTCCCCCTATTGGTAGTTATCAGGACCAGGATTCAAAATCAGGGCCTATGATGACATATGGGCCCGTGGCTTCCCTGATAATTTGCTAGCTGCTGCCAATGTAAAGTGAAGTACCCTTTGTAGCCATGTAATTTGGACCCATGTTGGTCACCATGCAAAGGAAGAAAATGTAAAAAATCCATCCTCTGGCTATTTTTCTGTGTGGGTGTTTTTTTACTCCTGCAAGGCTTCAGGGCCTAGGATCACAGGGTCAACTATGGGCCTATGGCAGCCCACCATCCTAAACCCATCGAAGCTGAGGCAGGGTTGCCATGAAGTGAGTTCAAATCCTTTGGTTAGCAAAAAAACAAAAAACAAAAACAAAAACAAAACCCACCTAAAAACTAATAAAGCACCCTAGTTCAGAATCTTGTTTATTGAGCATGATGACAGATATAACTGTGCTAGCATGGATGACAATCTATTCCCATGTCTATAGAGTTGCTTAAGCCATCTCCATCCTAGCTGAGACCCAGAACTTCCAGAGGACAGGAAACAGGTGGACGGATTGGATTCTCACACCTGCATTCCACATTTGGCTGTGTTGGGATTTGAACTCAGAGTCTAAGAGGCCCAATTGGAGAAAGGGACAAGTGAGGACACCATGATGTGAGCATCTAAGGAACTAGGCTGTTCCCAGGACCTGAGATTGAGCCCTGGGGATAGGGCAGGTGGAGAGCACAATAGTCACATATTCATAAGCTGAAGATAGTATGCGTATTTGTTTAGAGTAGGAGAGATGGCGACCTGTGATGGAATCAAATCTACCGTGTGACTACTGATTCTTGGATTTTTCCCAATGCCTCCATTTTATGACTGTGATGATTATGGTCACGTTTCATCAATTCTTCATTAAAAATATTCGATACCCCAGGAATCTTGCCTATCATTAACTACTCACATCTTGCAGGAACTACTCATTCAAGGATGAGATTGATCACATTCCACTAGTCTTTCTAGGTCCGGAAACAAGTATCTGAGGATCTCACACCAATCCCTCAATGTAGGGGAGCTGATTGGGATTCGACCTCTGGGCCTTTTGGCCTGGATGGCCTGGGGCTTCCCCAAGAGATGCAGGCCTTCAGCCACTCCAGGTAACCTTCACTCTGTAGGTCGTCGGTTTCAGACCCAACATGGTCACCGTACAAAGGAAAATGAACATAAAAGCACCAGGTGGAACTTCCCACCGCTTTTTGTCCCTTCGCAGCTTTCTTTTCTCCTGCAAGCCCTGGGGTCCTAGGATTCAAAGATGGGCTGTAGTTCCAGAGGCCACAGCATAGAATGATCGGAGCTGAGGCAGAGTTGCCACTACTTGAGTTCGAGCACCCGGTCTGGTTAAAATATATATACATATATATGAAGGAAGGAAGGAAGCACACTATCACAGAATTTGCGCTATTTTACTGCCAGAACTGAGATTTGAACTCAGGTCTGGGCAACTCTGTTTGCACTGTTGGAGAAGGGGAAGCTAACCATCTTGGAAGACTACAAGGTCAGGACTGGTCCCAGGGCCTGAATTGAAGCCCCAGAACTGCCAAAAATCATATGCCCAAATCTTTTACACATAGGGTCTCTATTTACATACATATGTGAATGCATCATGTTTCAGTGTAGTTTTTTTTTTATTGTGTGTCTTAGCCAGGGATGCATTTTGTGTTTTATTGAGTATGATGACAGATATAACTGTGCTGACATGGATAACAACGTATTCCCATGTCCATGGAGTTGCCTATGTCTTCTCCATTCTAGCTGAGACCAAAGACATTCACAGGACAGGAAAACAGGTCAACCTATGGGTTCTCACATCAGGATTCATGTTTTGGCAGTGTTGGGATTGGAACTGAGAGCCTAGCAGGCCCAATTTGTGAAAGAGTCAAGGTGAGGACACCAGCATGTGAGCAACTGAGGAGCTAGGCCATTCCCAGGACCTGACAATGAGCCCAAGGGAGGGCCAGGATAGGCATAAATTCATACTTGAAACATAGGATCTGTATTGACATATATGTGTGGGCAGCATCTTGCGTTTGGTGCATTTCTTCTCCTTAATTTGTGTCTAATTCATGATGGTATTGTGAATTTTACTGAGTACGGTGACAGATATAACTGTGATGACACGGATGATGACCTGTTCCCATGGCTATAGGGTTGCCTAAGGATTCATTCTCCATCCTACCTGAGACCCAGGACTTCCACATTAGAGGAAATCAGACACAATGACTGACTTCTGACATCAGGGTGAATCTTTTGTCAGGCCTGGGATTTGAACTCAGGTCTGGGTAACCCTGTTGCACTGTGGTGGAAGGGAAACTCATCATCCCTGAAGACTAGAATGTCAAGCCTGGTCCAGGGCCTGATTTGAAGTCCCAGCAGTGGACAAAATAACAAGCTTACCTTTCTTAAACATAGGATCTCTATTTACATACAGATGTTTTATGCATTTTGCTTTCAATGTAGTTATTTTTTTTAATTTTGAGTCTTATTCATGGATGTATTGTTTGTTTTATTGAGTATGGTGACAGGTATATCTGTGCTGCAGTGGAGGACAACCTATTCCCATGGCTATAGAGTTGCCTATATAGCATTCTCCCTCCTCGATGAGGCCCAGGAACTTCACAGGACAAGAAATCATGTGGATCCATTTTTTCTCACACCAGGATGAATCTTTTGGCTGTGCTGGGGTTTGAACTCAGAGCTTAGTAGGCAGAATTGGGGAATGGGTCAAGGTGAGCACACCAGCCTGTGAGCCACTAAGGTGCTAAGCCGTTCACAGGACCTGAGCTCGTGCCCAGCAGCAGGGGTCAATCTACTCATGAAATCATAATTTAAAGACAGGAGCTATATTTCCATATATGGGTGGGTGGTATGTTGCGTTCAGTGTACTCATTCTCTTGATTTTGTGTCTTATTCATGGATGCGATATGTATTTTACTGAGAGTGATAACAGTTATAACTATCCTAATATGGCTGGCAACCAATTCCCATGAGTATAGAGTTGCTTATATAGCATACTCCATTCTAGCTGAGACCCAGGACTTTCACAGCATAAGAAAACTGGTGCAACCATTGGCTTCTCATATCAGGATGAATCTTTTGGTGTGCTGGGATTTGAACTCAAGGCCTAGCAGGCTCAAGTGGTGGATGAGTCATGGTGAGCACACCACCACGTGAGCCACTAAGCATCTAGGTCTTTCCTGGGACCTGAGATCAAGCCCCGGTGGGAGCTATAGTAGTCATAAATTCAGAATTTAAACAAAGGATCTCTTATTTCCATACATGGGTGGGCGGCATCTTGGGTTCAGTGTAGTTATTGTCTATATCTGGTGTCTTACTCATTGATGTATTGTGTATTTTCTTGAGTATAGGATGACAGATATAACTATGGTGACCTGGATGAAAAGCTATTCCCATGAGAATAGAGTTGCCTATGCATTTTCCATCCTAGCTGTGACCCAGAACTTGCACAGCACAGAAAAACAGGTGCAACGAATGGTTTCTCACATCTGGGTGAATTTTTGGAAGTGCTGTGATTCGAACTCGGGTCCTAGGAGGCCCAACTGCCCAATGGGTCCACATGAGCAAACCAGCCTGTGAGCCACAAAGGAGCTGGGCTGTTCTCAGGAGCTGAGATCAAGCCCTAGGGAGGCCACAAGAGTCCTCAATGCATCATTGAAACACGGGATGTATATTCACATCCGAGTGTGGACTACCTCATGCATTGAGCATAGATATCCTCTCTATTTTGTATGCTATTCATGGATGTATTATGTATGTTCTTGAGTATATATGACAGGTGTCACTGGGCTGACATGGATGACAACATTTTCCCATGGCCACAGGGTCACCCATGCCTTCTCCATCCTAGCTGAATCCCAGGACTCACACAGGAAAGGAAAACAGGTGAGACATCTGGCTTCTGACATGATGAATATTTTGGTACTGCTGGGATCTGAACTCAGCACCTAGCAGGCCCAATAGGCGAATGGGTCCACATAAGCAAAACAACCTGTGAGCCACTAGGGACCTAAGCCATTCCCAGGACCTGAGATCAAGTCCCAGGGGTAAGGCAGGGGAAGCACAATAGTCAACCATTGATAAGCTGAAGGTAGTAAGCAAATAAGTACATATCTTTATAGAGTAGGAGAGATGGTGACCTGTGATGGAATCCAATCTATCTTGTGACTACCGATTCTTGGATCTTCTGCAATGCCTCCATTTAATGACTGGGATGATTATGGTCATGCTTCATCAACTCTTCACTAAAAATAACCGATACCCCATGAGTTTTGACTATCATTTCCTACGCGAATTCTCAGGAACTACTCATTCAAGGAAGAGATTGATCGCATTTCATGGCTCTTCCTAGGTCTAGAATTGAGTATCTCAGGAACTCCTGCCATTCCCTCAATGTAGGATGGCTGACCAGGATTCGACCTCGGGGCCTCGGTTGCCCGGTTGTCCTGTGGCTTCCCCGACAGCCAGCATGCCTTCAGCCACACCAGGTCACCTTCAATCTGCAGTCCACCGGGTTCCGTCTCCCTATGGTCAACATTCAAATGAAAATAAAGCTAAAAGTACCAGGTGGAACTTCCCACCGTTTTTTTCTCCTCCGGCTTTTTATTTTTTCCTACAAACCCTGGGATGCTAGGATCCGAGGATGGGCTGTGGGTCCAGAGGCTTCAACCTAAGATGATCAGACCTGAGGCAGAGTTGCCACAACTTGAGCTCAAGCCCTAGGACTGGCAAAAAATATTAAAAAATTGAAAAATTATTAATGAAGCACCCTAGCTCAGAAGTTGTGCCATTTTACTGCAAGAGCTCGGATGTGAAATCAGGTCTAGGTAACTCTGTTGCACTGTGAGGGAAGGAGAAACTCACTATCGTTGAAGACTACAAGGTCAGGCCTGGTCCCAGGGCCTGAAATGAAGCCCCAGCTCAGGCAAAAATAATATGCCCACCTATGTTACACATAGGATCTCTATTTACATACATGTGTGGAATGCATCATGTTTTCAGTGTAGCTGTTCTTTTTATGGTATGTCTTAGGGATGCATTTTGTATTTTATTGCATATGATGACAGATATAACTGTGCTGACTTGGATGGCAACATTTTCCCATTTCTATAGAGTTTCCTAGACCTTCTTCATCCTAGCTGAGACTCAGGACATTCTCGGGACAGTAAAAGAGGTGGATCAATGGGCTTCTAACATCAGGATTCATGTTTTGGCCGTGTTGGGATTTGAACTGAGAGCCTAGCAGGCCCAATTGGTAAAGGAGTAAAGGTGAGTACACCGGCCTGTGAGCAAATAAGGAGCTAAGTCATTCTCAGGACCTGAGGTTGTGCCCCAGTGAGGGCCAGGATAGGCAGAAATACATAATTGAAACATAGTATGTATATTGGCATAAATGTGTGGATAGCATCTTGCATTCGATGCAATCCTTCTCCTTATTTTGTGTCTAATAAATGGAGGAATTGTGTATTTTACTGACTATGGTGACAGGGATAACTGCTGACATGGATGATGACATGTTCCCATTGTTATAGGGTTGCCTATGTATTCATTCTCCATCCTAGCTGAGACCCAGAACTTCCATAGGAGAGGAAAATAGGTATAAAGACTGGCTTCTGACATCAGGATGAATCTTTTGTCAGGCCTGGGATTTGAACTCAGATCTGGGTAACCCCGTTGCACTGTGCGGGAAGGGAAACTCATCATCCCTGAAGACTAGAATGTCAGGCCTGGTCCAGGGCCTGATTTGAAGTCCCAGCAGTGGACAAAATAACAAGGTTACCTTTTTTAAACATAGGATCTCTATTTACATACAGGTATGGTATGCATCTTGCTTTCAATGTAGTTATTTTTTAAATTTTGAGTCATATTCATGGATGTATTGTGTATTTTATTGAGTATTGTAGCAGGTATATCTGTGTTGCCATGGATGGCAACCTATTCTAATGGCTACAGAGTTGCCTATATAGCATTCTCCATCCTTGATGAGGCCCAGGACTTTCACAGGACTAGAAAACAGCTGTAAGGATTGGTTTCTTACATCAGGATGAACCTTTTGTCATTGCTGGGATTTGAACTCTGGGCCTGACAGACCCAACTTTCTAATGGGTCCATATGAACACACCAGATTTTGAGCTACTAATGATCTAGGTCCTACCCAGGATCTGAGATTATGCTCGGGGTGGGGTTTGTGCACCATATTCATCCATTCATAAGCTGAAGCTATTATGCTAATAAATACCTATTTGTATAGAGAAGATGTGGCAAACTGTGTTGGAATCCTATCTACCATGTGACTACCAATTCTGGGATCTTTCCCAATGCTTCAATTTCCTGAATGTAATTATTATTGTCCCATTTCGTGAAGACTTAATTAAACATAATTGTTGTGCCAGAAGTCTTGCCTAGCATTTCCTATGTGAATCATGCATGAACTTCTCAACTCTTCCCTAGGCCTGAATTCAAGCACCAGCCCGAATACTGTAACATTTATAGACATTTTAAATATGTGATTCATATTTACATCCATATATTCAGTCTGTATGGTGTTTCTTGGAGTGATTCATTATATATTATTATTGATTGATTGAATTAACATTTATTTTATGGACTGTGAGTGCAGCTATATCATTTGTTACATTTATTCCAATCTATTCCGTAGCATGGAGCTTTGCACACATATTATGTACATGATATCTCACACCCAGCACTTGCACACAAATGGAAAACAGATGTCTCACTTGGAATCTTACTCCAAGATGAAATTTTTGGCAGTGCTGGTACCTGAACTGAGGGCCTAGAAGTCCCAATTCATGAATGGGTGAGTGTAAGCATGGCATCCCCTAGTCCATTCAGGTGCCAAGTGGATCCCAGGACCTAGGATGGAGTCACAGGTTTGGCCAAAATAGCAGTACCTTTCTATTCAGACAATGGTATAAAAATAAATATATATTTAGATATTTTGATACTGCCAATGATGACTATGTGGAATGAAATGACATATACTACATTCGTACAGATTCTCAGGTCTTTAGTGAGCACTCCATTTAATGAATAGTATTCTTTTAATACATAATAAACTATGAATTAAAATCAATCAGTGTTCTGTAATTATTGGGTCTAAATTTATACTAGACTGATTGATGAACTACTCAGCCAAACATGATATTGATCACATTTCTCTGGCGTTCCTATGGACAAGCAATAGTTTCTTAGGCTCTTCAGCCCTTTGTAAGTAGCATGACTGGGATTGAAACTCAGGGTCTAGGTGTTCAGGTTGGCCAATGGCTTCGCTGACAGCCCGTCAGCCTTCAGCAATGCCAGGTGACCTACAGGTTGCAGCAGTGTCATTTGTACCAAGGATGGTCACCATGAAATGAAGGAAAACCAAGAAACTGCCATCCGTAGGTGGTTCCTGGATTTTTTTTGGTGCCGTTTTCATTTTGTTTTCCTGTCAGCCCCTGAAACCTCGTATCCCAGGATGGGCTGTGGGTCCAGAGGCTGCACCATCCAAATCTAGATTGATGTTACCTGAGGCAGAGTTGCCACAATATGAGTTCAAGCCCAGTGCTGGGCAAAAATAAATAAATAAATAAATAAATAAATAAATAAATAAATAAATAAATAAATAAATAAATAAATAAATAATTTTAAAAATATTAAAAATAGCCTGGCACCAGCTATGGTTCACGCCTGTAATCTTAGCTGATCAAGACGCTGAAATCTGAACATCACGGTTCAAATCCAGCCAGGGCAGGAAAGTCTGTGAGACATTTATCTCTAATAAACCACTAGAAAAACAGAATTATAGCACTCACCTTGAGCTGAAGAGCACAAGGTCAGCTCCCAAGGCCAGAGTTCAAGTCCCATGATATATATATACATACATACATACATGCATACAATACTAATGAAACTCCCTGGCTTGCAATTCATGCCCTTTTTTTCTGCCAGGCCTGGGAATTGAACTCATAGTCTGGGTAACTTTAATTCACAGAGGGGATGGGGAAACTCACCCTCTTGGAAAACAAGCAATTCAGGCCTGTTCCCTGGGCCTGAATTGATTCCCCAGCCCTGTTAATGTAATATTCATCCACATTTGAAGTAATGATTTATATCTACATAATTATGTTTATTGCAATTTGCTTTGAGTGTATTTATTTTATTTTTTGTATTATTCATTCATTATTTTATTGACTATTATTACACTTATAACATGTACTAAATTGATTACATCTTAAGAGAAGTATACAGATTTGCATATGTATTATATATCTTACTTCAGACCAAGGACATTCATTAAAATTCTATAGTAGATCATCCCATGCTTAGAAAAACAGAAAGAATACATCAATCAAATTAATTTATCCCCAGGCACCCCAGTGGCTCACATCTGTAATCCCAGCTACTCAGGAAGTGAGAACTGGAAGATGAAGTTTCAAAGCCAATCCAGGCAGCAAAGCCTGAGAGATGTAATCTCCAATTAACTGGCAAAAAGCCAGTCTACAGGTATGGCTGAAGTGGTAGAAAATCAGCTCTTTCTTGGTTAAGCCAAGAAAGAGCAAGCTGAGTTCAAGTGCGAGGAGAGGGGGCTAGGGGGATAAAGGGAAGAGAAATCCTCTAAAAACAGAGAACAAAACAACAGTACACAAATCCCACCTAATTTATGGTACCAACAAACTGAAAAAAAATCAAACTTGTGCATTTGTATAATTTTACATGAGCACATATGTTCTTAGGTATAATTCAAAGCTATGTTTTTAATAATATGTGTATATATATATATATATAATGTATATATATATATATGTAAATAAACTAAGAAACCAGCCAATGAACAAATACTTCTGAATTAGTGCCTTAACTATGGCATTATAAATTATTTATACAAAATGTATGTTCGAAGTTTCTTTCTTTAGAATCAATCTTAAAATGTTTGTTCATGGACCAGGCATCAGTGGCTCACACCTATAATCCTAGTTACTCAGGAGGCTGAGAGCTGAGGATGGCGGTTCAAGGCGAGACCCCGGGAGACTCTTACCTTCAATAAACCACTAGAAAACCAGAAGTGGAGGTGTGGCTCAAGCTGTAGAGTGCTCGCAAAGAGGTGAAGAGCGCAGGGATAATGCCCAATCTCAGAGTTCAAGCCCCACCACCGACAAAAAAAAAAAAAGGAAAGAAGTTTGTTCATACAAAATGCTAACATTCTGAGCTTTAGGAAACTTTTCTTCCAAGGTCTTATGCTCTTCAGGCAAATATTCCACTACTGAGCTACATCGTAGTACCAATGTTTTTGTTTTTCATTTTAGAATCCAGTTTATTCCCAAAATGCTTACAAGTACCTACTGCCCTCACAGAAGTGAGTGTTTATTCAGAAACTCAAACTTTGGTGATATGAGGACTCCCTTAGTTTATTTTGTGGTAGGCACTGAGGAAAACTCACAGTACACAATTGCAAACATTTTATAATTATAAAAATAACTCTAAATAGAAATATTATCAACTGCTGGGAACGGGTGGTTCACACCTATAATCCTAGCTACTCAGGAGGCTGAGATTTGAGGAAGGAGACTCAAGGCCAGCCAGGGAGGAAAGTCTGTGAGATTCTTATCTACAATAAACCTCTAGAAAACTGGAAGTGGTGATGTGGCTCAAGTGCTTGAGCATTTGCCTTGAGCTGAAGAGCACAGCGACAACACCCAAGTGAAGAGTTCAAGCCCCACGACCGACAAAAAATTAAAAAAAAAATAGAAAAAATAAGAAATAACATCAACTGTCCCAACCTCCTAGGGAGAAATGATATCCTCATTTTCATTCTCACTCTTCATGGCAGATGGTCAAAAACACCAATTTGCTATGCTGAAATGTAAAAGTTTAAACCCCCTTTTTAAAAAAACTCTCATGTTATAAAATAAAAATATTTCAAATAAAGGCAAAGTGAACTTTAAAAAAATATTAAAAATGCTAATGAAACTACTTGGCTTGGAATGTGCGATTTTTTATCTGCGAGGCCTGGGATTTGAACTTAGGGACTGGGTAACTATGTTGCACTGTGGGGGAAGGGGAAGCTCACTATGCTTAAAGACCAGATATTCAGGCCTGTTCCCTAGGCCTGAATTCATGCCCCAGTCATACTCCTTATATATATTTTAAAGATAGGATTGAACTTCCATATACATGTTCAGTCTATATCATGTTTGGTGTGGTTATTCATTGTATTTGTTGTTTTATTCATTTACTTACCAATTATTTTACCGACTGTGAGGACACCTATACATGTATGACACTGTGTACATACTATCACATTGCATCTAGATTTGTAGACTTGTTATAGAGAAAGGACATACAACCATCCAAGAAAAGTCCAAAAAATATGATCGATCTATTCAACATTTGGAAGACACCATCAGAAGGCCTAATCTGAGGAAATTGGGTGTAGAGGAGCACCTAGAAACAGAAGTTAATGGTCTAGGAAATTTGTTTAAAAGGATCTTAGCAGAGAACTCCCCAAACATGCAAAAAGATAGACCTATTCAGATCCAAGAAACTTTTAGAACTCCAGATAGACCAGACCAGAACATGACAACCCAGCATCACATTATAATCCTCACAGGATCAATTCAGACCAAGGAAAAGAACCTTAAAGCTGTCAAGGAGAAAAGATCAATCATCTATAAACGGAAACCAGTTAGAATCACCTCAGATTTCTCATCAGTGACAATCAAAGCAAGAGGAGTCTGGAATGATGTATGCCATGCCGTAAAGACAAACAACAATCACCCAAGAAAACTGTACTCAGCTAAACTCTCCTTCATAAAGGAAGGTTAAATAAAAACCTTCCATAGCAAAGAAAAAATGAAACAATATATCTCCACCAAACCAACCCTTCAAAAGATTCTTAAAGATATCCTACACATAGAAAACCAACAAGACCACAAAAAAGGCCAAGAAACCACAACCAAACTGAGAATCCAAGAAACATAGAAAGAACCCAGTTGCCACAGCCCCCAAGAAGGTGGATAAAATGGCAGAAACTCCCAAATATTTCTCAGTTCTCTCTCTCAACATTAACGGACTTAACTCTCCAATTAAGAGACATAGACTGTCTAGTTGGATTAAAAAGCACGAACCTTCTATCTGCTGCCTTCAGGAGTCACATCTTGCCCATAAAAACAAACGCATTTTCAATGTGAAAGGTTGAAACAAAATCTACAAAGCAAATGGCCCCCAAAACAGGCACGATTTGCAATCCTAAAATCAGATAAAATAGAATTCAATTTAAAATTAGTGAGAACAGATAAAGAAGGTTGCTACATACTAATTAATGTGTCTCTCCTTCAGAGGATATTACAATTCTAAATATGTATTCAACAAACAACAGAGCACCCAAATTTATCCAAGAAACGAAAATTTCCCTCAAATACCACATAGATCCAAAGACATTAATTGTTGGGGACTTTAACACATCACTGTCCCCACTAGATAGATCAACTTGGCAAAAACACAATGAAGATCCCACATATCTAAACAACTACATATATCAACTAGATTTAACAGACATCTACTGAAGATTTCACCCAGAAGCATCAGAATACATGTTTTTCTCAGCAGCATATGGAACATTTTCCAAAATAGACCACATTTTAGGCCACAAAGCAAACTTGTCCAAATTCAGATACATTGAAGTTATACCTTCCATTCTCTCAGACCACAAGGGATTAAAAGTAGGACTCCACACCAAAAGCCACTAAAGAAAGTTCTGTAATACATGGTGGCTGAACAAGACACTGCTGAATCAGGATTGCATCATGGAAGAGATTAGAAATGAAATTCAAATGTTCATGATATTCAACAAAAATGAGCACACAAATTACCAACTCCTCTGGGACACAGCAAAGGCAGTACTCAGAGGCAAGTTAATAGCTCTGAGTTCCTACATCAACATATTGGAGAGATCTGAAACCAACAATTTAATGAGACATCTGAGCCTCCTTGAAAAAGACAAGCAGGATAAACCCCAACCCAATGGACAGAAAGAAATAATTAAAATTAAATCAGAATTAAATCAATTAGAATCAAAAAAGCCATAGAAAGAATCAACAAACCAAAGAGTTGGTTCTTCGAAAAAACTAACAAAATTGACAGACCCTTAGCAAATCTTATCAGAAAAAGAAAAGAACATACCAAAATAAAGAAACTCAGAAATGAGAATGGAAACATCACCAGAGAAACAACCAAGATTCACAACATTATAAGGAAATACTTCTCAAAACTTTATGCTAATAAGATTGAGAACTTGACAGAAATGGACCTTTTCATAGCAAATACTGACATGCCAAAACTAAACCAAGATGAGTTAAATCACCTTAAGAGGCCCATATCAAGCATTGAAATATAAACAGTAATAAGGAATCTCTCTTCTAACAAAAGCCCAGGTCCAGATGGCTTCACAGCGGAATTCTACAAGGTCTACAAAGCAGGACTCACACTAATACCCCTCCAACTCTTCAATGAAATTGAAAGAGAAAGTTCAATATGGAACTTATTCTATGAAGTCATCATAACCCTCATCCCAAAACCAGGCAGGATCTTATCAAAGAAAAAGGACCATAGACCCATTTCTTGGATGAACATTCATGGAAAGCTTCTCAACAAAATTTTGGCCAATCGACATCAACAATTCATCGAAAAAATCATACACCAAGATAAAACAGGATTATTTCAGGGATGCAAAACTGGTTCAATATACGGAAATCAATTGGTATAATTCATCACATCAACAGGAGCAGGGATAAGAACCACATGGTTACCTCAATAGATGCAGAAAAAGCATTCGACAAGATCCAACACCCCTTTATGATGAAGGTTCTTGAAAAATTAGGAATCCATGGAACATTCCTCAATACAATAAAGGCTATATATGACAAACCAACAACCAGCATTCTATTTAATGGTGAAAAACTAAAGCTATTTCCTCTTAAAGCAGGAATGAGACAAGGACGTCCACTCTCTCCACTTCTCTTCAATCTAGTATTTGAATGCCTAGCTACAAATAAGACTAGATGCAAACATAAAGGGGATCCAAATAGGGAAAGAAGAAGTAAAACTCTCCCTCTTTGCCGATGACATGATATTGTGTTTAAAGAATCCCGCAGACACCACTCCTAAATTAATCAAGCTGATTCAAAAATTTGGCAAATAGCAGGGTATAAAATTAACCCTCAAAAATCAATGGCTTTTCTGTATGCCAACAATGAAAAAAGTGAGGCTGAAATTAGGAAAGCAACTCCATTCGTAATAGCCCCACAAAAAATAAAATACCTAGGAATTAACTTAACCAAGGAAGTGAAGGATATCTATGCTGAAAGCTTTGAAAACCTGGAAAAGGAAGTCAAAACAGAACTTAGAAAGTGGCAAAAAATCCCATGCTCCTGGATTTGAAAGATCAACATAGTGAAAATGACCATACTTCCGATTTGAAAGATCAACATCGTGAAAATGGCCATACTTCCGAAGGCTATCTCCAAATTCAATGTAATATCTATCAATATTCCAAACTCATTCTTCAAGAAATTAGAAGAGGCAATCCAAAAATACATATGGTACTGTAAAAGACCCCAAATAGCAAAAACAGTCCTCAACAGAAAGAACAGGGCTGGAGGAATAGCAATACCAAATTTCAAACTCTACTACAAAGCCATAGTAAGCAAAACAGCATTCTACTGGCACAAGAACAGACCTCAGGACCAATGGAACTGAATTGAAAACCCAGAAATGAACACACAGACCTATAGCCAACTAATCTTCTATAACGGAGCTTAAAATATAGAATGGAAGAAAGACAGCCTCTTCAGTATATGGTGCTGGCAAAATTGGTTAAGTACTTGTAGAGAATGAAAGCTAGATTCTTATATATCATTCTGAACCAGAATCAACTCCAAATTGATCAAAGACCTCAGAGTCAAAGCAGACACTCTGAAAACATTACAGGATGGAATAGGAGAAACCCTAGGTCTTCTTGGCACAGGGCGAAATTTTCTTTATTGAGACCTAGAAACACAACAAATCAAAGAAAGATTGAACAAATGGGATTGGACAGAATTGCCGAGCTTCTGCATGACCAAGCACATAGCTAGCAAGATCAATAGAAAGGCCACAGATTGGGAGAAGATCTTCACTAGCCATACAACCGACAAGGGTCTCATATCTAAAATATACATGGAACTTAAGGAATTAAATCGCCAATAACAAATCTCCAAAGAAACAACTGCCCAATAAATAAGTGGGCTAAAGACTTACAGAGAAACTTCTCTGAAGAGTTAAGAAGGATTGCCAATAGACACATAAGAAATGCTCAACCTCTCTAGCCATAAAAGTAATGCAAATCAAAACAGCATAGAGATACAACCTCACCCCAGTTAGAATGGCAATAATCAAGATCTGTAATAACAACAGATGCTTGAGGGGATGCGGAGAGAAGTGAACATTGGTGGCAGTATAAACTTGTTCAACCACTTTGGAAAGCAATATGGAGTTTCCTCAAAAGACTACACATAGAGCTCCGCTATTTGCCAGCAATCCCGCTTTTGGGCATTTACCCAAATGATCACAAACAAGACCACACTAAAGCTACCAGCACAACTATGTTTATTATTGCAGCATTATTTACCATAAGTAAGATATGGAACCAACCCAAATGCCTCTCAGTAGATGAATGGATCAAGAAAATGTGGTATATATAAACAATGGAATTATATGCCTCCATCAGAAATAATTACATTGCTCCATTTGTTAGGAAATGGAAAGGCTTGGAAAAAATTATATTAAGTGTACTTGTTAGATTGGTAGTTAAATAAATAATACTATTGTTAATATTAATTTTAATGCAATTTCAGGGCACTCTCCTGTCTCTGACCTCCTAACACTTGTATTTTGGGATTTGTCTGTGGACATCTAGGATTTAGCAGGACTCAAAATAAACCAAGATCTTGCCCATGTAGTTGTAACTCCTTTATGTGGTATTCTCACAATTAAAAAATATAAAATAAGCCAAGAATATTTGAATTCTACTACTAAGGTTTAATTTTATATCTCTACTGATCTTTCTCTTAAGTGTGTTGGAGAAATCAAAGCTGAAATTAACTTGGACTTTTGTGGTGGATGTAAATGTCTTAACTACCATCTCTGGTAGTAGGTACCATTAAATTTCAATTAGCCATCACAGGCTCAAGCCTGTAATCCTAGGTACTCAGGAGGCTGAGATCTGTGGATCGTTATTTAAAGCCAGCTCAGATAGGAAAATCCATGGGACTCTTATTCCAATTGACTGCCAAAAAAAGCTAGAGGTGGAGATGTGTCTCAAGTGGTAGAGTGCTAGCCTTGAGGGACAAAGCCCAGGTTCTGAGTTCAAGCCTAGATACTGACCATCAATTAACAAATTCAGAGGTTCCACTGTGACTGCTATATTTTTTTAGAGACTGAAGTATTTTATTTCGCATAGTCTTTCAAACATCAGCATCTCTAATGGAGAATCATTCCAGATCCTTCTTTTCCACTTGAATAATTGTTATTCTCCAGGAGTAGAATGGCCAAGAAGCTTGGAGATCAAGAGCTCAGACATTAAATTGGCTAAAAAGAGATCAAATTAAAATTTATTCTTTGGTTGCAAATACCGCATTTTTGGTATGTGTTTGCTAGCCCTGGCACTTGAACTGAGGGCCTGGGTGCTGTTCCTGAGCTTTTGTGTCCAAGACTATTGCTCTACCACTTGAACCACAACTCTACTTCGGGATTATTGGTGGTTAATTGGAGGAAAGAGTCTCACAGACATTCTGGACCTGGGTGGCTTCAAACTAGAATGCTGAGTAGCCAGGATTACAGGTATATGCCACCAGCATCTGGCCCAAATACCACTTATAACGTTAAAAGTCAAGGGTTAACATCTATCTCTGACAGATGTACAATATTTTACTCCTCACTGAATGAATGTTCCTTGGAACAGTATTGTATCAAATGGAGTGGATTCAAGTTAGGTCTTGAACATCAACAATCTGTTTTAGTGGAAGTGGCCTTGTTTTTGTACACCCTATTTGGCCATAGGTGTGGATTGTAGAAAAAAAGACAATTCAATAAAAACAAATTCAAATAGTCTGAGACACTTGCACAAGTTCTGGACATCACTTCCTCATGGGCTGCTTTTCTGCAGGCCCAATATTTGATCTGAAAAGAAACTTGGAATTACAAAAGTTAAAACCCAAAGTCTAGTAACCTCTAAAAGGCCTGTGTAACTCCTTGGTCCTCATGTCGGATACTGTGACTTAGTGGGAAAGGCAAAGGGCAGATTTCTAGCTATTGCAGACTTCTCCCTTAGTGAATAATAAGTTACCACCTCTGGTCCTGGTTCCAGCACAGACTTGGCTCAGGACTGTGAACCCGAGTGTAGACGTTTGAATATCCATAGTGTGAATGGAAATTTGGCCTCCTACTAAGATAGCATTTTGAGGGACTTGGATAACTGTGGGCAAGTCTCTTTTTCAATAGCCTGTTCTTTGTGCACATTTGGTTTAGATGCAGGGATACATAACTAACTGGTCACAGTGGTCACCCCAGGGTAGAGCAAGAGAAACAGAGTAAAGGGACATTGATCAAGCTCACGCCATCTGCCATTTTATGCTGCTTTAATTGACATGTTCTTCATGTATTTTAGTAATTCAAGAATAAAAATTAACATTACATATAGATTTTCAATTGCCTCTTTTTTTCTGACAAAAAGTAAAAGTAAAAATGAATTCAAATAGAAAGGCATTTTGATAAGAGCAGGGAAAAGGAATGGAGCAATGATCATGGGCAGCTCCTGAAGTCTAATCTGGAGGTTTTATTTACCAACATCGGGGAATAAAATGAAACTATGTAACAAGACAGGCCTGCCTGCTTTTGCTCAGCAACAAAGCAGCCCTGTCTGCTTTACTTAGCAACACAGGAGCCCTGCCTGTCTTCCCTCATTTATGCCAGAGTCAAAGGGGTCAATAGACCATGACTAAGGGAGGAAATTAGAGCTGTCATTGAAAGATCAAAAAGAACAAACCCTGGATATGTCTGGAAACCTATAAAGCACCTGAAGCCTTAAAACTTATGCCTTTCAGAGACCAGTCTTTCACCGAAACTAAATATTCAGAGAGAAAGCCAAGATGTGCTATGAGGTCTGTAGATTCCCTTACTCAGAGAACACACAGACATCCCAATGACAGAATCATCCCTGCCAACAATAGAACTTCCTAGTGAGGCTCAGGAAATAAAAGACACATTAAACTTTTCTCACTGCCAGAAACCAGCACACACTCTGAGAGCACCAGGACAATACGGGAAGGAGGGCTCGGCCCTATTGCAAACAATGGATGAAGCTCAGAGGCCCACACCTAATCTCATGATGTACTCAGACTTCCTAAAGGTCCAACAGCTTCCAGATGGTGTCTACAGCCCGTCAAAAAGATCTGTGATGCCTGGCTCTAAAGCCCTCCCTGTGTTTAGGGGACCCATGAGCTCAGCTTCTGCTCCTGAACCTGCCCATGTATTCTGTAAAGAGCCCAGAGAAACCCTTGGCATTTGTTGTGCCCCAGAATTCAGGACACAGTGAGGCTTCTGCAGCTCCCAGCCTTGCTCCAAGCATAGCCACCAACAAGGGAACACCCCCAGGATCCTCCACAGACATCTGATGTATAATAAAAAGAGGCTGTGCTTGGGCTGGCACAGTCACCAGTCAGCAGTCCAGGCAAAAGGGCATCTGCTAAGGACACCCCAAGTAGCTTTGGGGCTCTGACATCAAGCCAGAAGCAGGAAGGTGCACCCATGCAGGCTGCCTTTGAGAAGCTCCTCTTCCAAGTGCAGGCCTGCCTGGTGGCCTTTGAAGCAGCATATGACACTGTAAAATTTCACAGCACATTAGAAGAACCCAACAAACAATGTCCCTGTGCTCAGAGACCTAACCAAGGCAGGAAATAAAGAGAGAGAGAGAGAGAGAGAGAGAGAGAGAGAGAGAGAGAGAGAGAGAGAGAGAGAGATAGACAGAGACAGAGACAGAGAGACAGAGAGACAGAGAGACAGAGAGAGAGACAGAGACAGAGAGAGAGAGAGAGAGAGAGAGAGAGAGAGAGAGAGGAGAGAGAGGGAGAGAGAGAGAGAGAAAGAGAGAGAAGCTATCTGTGCTTAATGCCTATTTCAATATCCTTGACGAGTAATGCATATTTTTATCAAGAAATAAAGAGGAAAACTTCAAACACTAACTCTGATGGAGTAGCTAGGATCAATCCAAACTTTCTACCATAAACAATCACAAAAGTGGAAATTATGTGAAATATATGTATATAAATGTATATATAATATATACATGTAGGCATATATATGTATATTCACATATACAGTGTGAATATATAATGTATAATATATATATATATATATATACAGAGAGAAAAATAGAAATACATAGTATTTGAAGGAAAAAAACCAATACCTTCCCAATTTTTATTGAAAGCATGAACCCTTCCATGCAGAAATCTATCAGCTCAAAAAAGTCAATTAACATAATTACACAGGTCCACATTAAGACACATTCTAATTAAACAAAAACAGAAAACCTCCCATAGCCAAAAGACACAACTCATCACACAAGTAATCTTCAATTATATTAAGACAAATTTCTCATCAGAAACTAGATTCACTATTAGATAGCAAGGGCAACAAATTTAAAGTGTTAAAAGGACATATCTAAAACCCAACTTTCTAACAAACATACTTCCTCCAAATGTAAGAGATGAGCTAAGTACCTACAGATGGCTCTGGCCTATAATCCTGACTACTCAGGAAGGTGAATTGTGAGGGTGATGGCTCAAAGCCACCCTGGAACTTGTCCCCTCAGGAGGAAGTTGTAGGACACAGCTGTCCTTGAGAAGGACGGAGGCCTTTGTGTAGTGCTATTGCTGGAAAAAGACATTGGATAAGATGGCCATCAATAATGGAGGCTATCGGGCTGGGAAGATGGCTCAGTGGTAGAATGCTTGCCTTGCATGCATGAGGCCCTGGGTTCGATTCCTCAGCACCACGTAAGAAAAAAGAAAAAAGCCGGAAGTGGCGCTGTGGCTCCAGTGGTAGAGTGCTAGCCTTGAGCTAAAGAGCTGAGGGACAGCGCCCAGGCCCAGAGTTCAGGCCCCATGACCGGACCCAAAAAAAAAAAAAAAAGAATAATGGAAGCTATCAGCTAGTGTCTCCAGAGAAGTAATTTATAAGATTCAGTAGTCCTCTAGAAAATCAGAGGATTTTGACCACTGTTCTAGTGGTTTCAGAAATGCCACGAGAATGACCAGAGCAACCTCAAGCCACATGGATTCCTTAGCAACAGTCTTTGAGGTCTAAGAGCTAGAATGTCAATGCTAGCAGGCTGTGATTGGTCCACTATTTCTCTGACCTCACTGGACCAGACGCTGATTGGTCCATTTCTTCTATGACATCACTATGCCTGGTTGTTATTGCTCCCTTGTGTGAGGTCATGAAGGATATATAGGAAGCCACTGTGCTCCAACCTATGTCAGTTAACAGAGCTTGGAGCTCTTGCTTGATGACCCGCTGGACTGAATCAAAGTTAAGTGATTTTTTTGGTAGTGGGAATGGGCTGTTATTTGGATTTTGGTATTTCTTTTTACTCTTTCTGGGTTTTCCTTTATTTTACTTAGACTTGCTACCTGCCATTGTAGCAGAAGGATGGAAGTACAGAAAGAAGCAAACTCAAGCCCCTTAAAAGAGGAGATCCTCAAACAATACCAGAAGAAAGAACTCTTCGACACAGGTACCTATGGAAAAGTGAAGCTGGCCCATTCCCTCCTCACAGACAAGGATGTGGCATTTAAAACACTCTGGAAGTGAGAGTCCTCATCATTGGATAAAGAATGAGGTGGACATTTTTAAGAAGGTATGGCACAAACACATCATCAGTTTGTACCAGGTAATGGAGAAGGAAGAATATGTGTATCTCATCATGGAACTGGCCACTAGGGGATACCTTCTGGGGTGGATCTGAAAATTCTGCCGCCTATATGAGGATGAAGCCAGGGGGCTTGTCACACATGTAAGTGCTGTTCACTACTTACACCAAACAAAATCATACATGAAGACCGTAAGTCCAACAATATCCCTTTGGACAAAAAAGACAATATCAAGGTCAGTGGATTTGTTCTGAGCATCTGGTTCACCCTGGGCAGTTGCTAATGAATGTATGTGGTGCAGTGCTATTCTATCCCCCTGAAATGTTCTTGGAAGAAATAATGGCCTGGTGCAGGTGTCTCATGCCTGTAATCCTAGCTATTCAGGAGACCGATATCTGAGGATCATGGTTCAAAGCCAGCCCGAATGGCTCTACCCTCTGAGCAGACTCAAACTGATACCAAAGACTAATTTGAGTAGGAAATGGAATAGGATAGATTTGGCTAGCAAAATAGCTATCATTCTTCTCAGAACAAGCTGCTGAATGTGGGCCCAGATGAATAGGTTTATAAAATGTGAGGTGTGCATAAATTATGACTCATCCACAAAAAGCTGCAATTAATATATTTCTGTCATGGATGGACACAAAATTATCTATTTATGTGAAATATATTGACTAAACAATTTCATAAGGGAAAAGGGGAATATTAAAAGTTTCTGGGCCTGGGGTCCGGTGGCTCACACCTGTAATCCTAACTATTCAGGAGGCTGAGATCTGAGGATCACAGTTGAAAGCCAGCCCGGGCAGGAAAGTATGTGAGAATATTATCTCCAATAAAACACTAGAAAACCGGAAGTGGCGCTGTAGCTCAAGCGATAGAGAACTCACCTTGAGATGAAGAGCAGAGAGACAGTGCCCAACCCAGAGGTCAAGCCCCATGATGGACCAAAAACAAATAAAACCAAACAAAAGTTTCTGGTGCAGGTCATTGTGTGGATTCCATCAGTATTGAAAAGAATGTTCACAAGCAGAGATAATGGTTAAAAAGTAGTGTGGATATCATTGATGTCACTGAATTTTATACATAGCAAGCATGAGGCCCTGTGTTCAAACCCCTGCACTTCCAAAAAAATGTTAAATCTTCCTTCTTTTACCTAACTTAATTGATAGGTGCTCTTCTACTGTTATGATTGTATTGCTCAGAGGTTCTCTGGTGGATGTTTATTCATGCTTTTACACATAATCCGTTATTTGGATATTGATGTTGAGTTTTAAAGTGTAATTTGTGTGTTAAAGTAAAGGCAAAGCCTGTATTTCTAACTCCAGAGGCTAAAGCAGGAAGATCCCTATTCAGTCAAGGCTGCATAGAGAGGTCCTTCCTAAATCCCCATGCTATTGCTGAAACTGGAGGGACAATTATTTGTAAGCAATTACAACTGAGAGATAAGTTTCTGATCATATTAGATCTTGGTCATGTCAGTTTGGATTTAATATTTACATGAATTAAAAAAAATCCTTTCCCCTTACTCTCAGTATGTCATTTTGAAACTTTGTAGTATGTTCTCATTTGCTGCACTTAAAAAATAACTGTTTTCCTTGTTCATATTATACATGATTTTTTCTGTATTACAATTTATTATTTATTTTTGAAATTTTTATGTTTTTTTCTCCATCTAGGGACTGGCCACTGTCTCAGAGATTTTGCTCAGTTCTGCCAATTGAGCCATACCTCAACTTCCAGCTTCTTTCTTTTTGAAGAGTCTCATATGAACCCCAGCACTACTAAGGAGGCTGAAATCTGAGGATCTTGGTTTGAAGCCAGTATGAGCAGCAAAGTCTGAGGGTTTTGTTTATTATTTTGCCACTGGTTGTGGGCCTGAAAACAAGTCTTTGGCGCTGTCCATCAGCATTCCAGCTTAAGGTTAGTGCTCTATCAATTCAGCTGCAGCAACATTTTTGCCTTTTCCTGCTTATGTGGTTCTGAGGAATCAAACCCAGGTCCTCATGCATGCAAAGCTAACACCCTACCACTGAGCCAAATTCACAGATGAAGTCTGAGATTCTTATCTCCAATTAATTACCAAAAAGCTGGGGGTTGTAGTACTCTAGACTTGAGTAAAACAAGGCAAGTTCAACCCTTAGTACTGGTAATTACATACACAAATCTCATGGACTTTCTTGCTTGTGCTGGCTTTGAACTGCAGCCTGGGTAGCTGGAATCTACATGCATGAGCAACCAGCCTCTGATATTTTAATATATTTTACTTAGCTCTTTCTTGCCTTCAACCTTAATGCTTTTTAATTGCGGTCAGTGGACCTGATCTCTGGGCCTCATTGCTGTTTCTTACCTATTTTTAAGGAACGTGGAGTTGAACCCTCGGCCTGAGTGCTATCTTTGAGCTCTTCAGCTTAAGGCGAATGCTCTACCATTTCAGCCACAGCACCACTTCAGGTTTTCAGGTGGTGAACTGGAGATGTTCTCATTACATTTCCTTCCCAGGTTGGTTTTGAACCATGATTTTCATATCTCAAACCCCTGAATATCTAGGATTACAGGCTAGAGTCTCAGCGCCCTTATGTTTATTAGGTTTTTGACTCAAGGATTATGTTTTACAACTCAACCATAGCTCCACTCCTAGCTTTTTGCTGGCTTATTGAACATAAGATTTTAATGTACATTTCTGGGGAGTCTGGCTTCAAACCATGATCCTCAGATTTCAGCTTCCTGAAGTGCTCCGATTATACACATGAACCACAAACTGATTGTTTATTTTAAAACGTTAATATGTTATTTTTTCCAATTTTTCTTTTTAAATTTTTCCTTGTTTGTTATTTTGGTTTATATGCTAGTCCTGGGGCTACAAATCAGGGCCTGGATACAAAACCATAGCTTTTACTTCAAGACTGGTGCTTTACCACATGAGCCAACATATAACTTGTTGCTATAAGTGTTTTGTCTTGGTGCTTGAAATAAGGCCATGAGTGCTGTCCTAGAAAGTGATTGCCCAGGGGCTAGGAAGGTGGCTTAGTGGTAGAGTGCTTGCCATGCATGCATGACGCCCTGGGTTCAATTCTTCAGCACCACATAAGCAAAAAGAAAAAAGCTGGAAGGGGCGCTGAGGCTCAAGTGGTAGAGCGCTAGCCTTAAGCTGAAGAGCTGAGGGATAGTGCCCAGGCCCAGAGTTCAGGCCCCATAACCCGATCCAAAAAAAGAAAGAAAGAAAGAAAGAAAGGAAGGAAGGAAGGAAGGAAGGAAGGAAGGAAGGAAGGAAGGAAGGAAGGAAGGAAGGAAGAAAGAAAGAAAGAAAGAAAGAAAAAAGAAAGAAAGAAAGAAAGAAAGAAAGGAAAGAAAGAAAGAAAGAAAGAAAGAAAGAAAGAAAGAAAGAAAAAGAAAGGAAAGAAAGAAAGAGAGAGAGAGAGAAAGAAAGACAGAGAAAGAAAGACAGAGAGAAAAAGAAAGAAAGAAAGAAAGTGATTGCCCAGTTTGCCACTTGAGTCACAGCCCAACTCCAGTTTTTCTTTTTAAATCTTGGTAGCTAATAGGAGATAAGAGTCTTATGCAAAGCCCAGAATGAATCAGTTTTCTGAAATCTGAGGATAATGGTTCAACGCCAACCAAGGCAGGAAAGTCCATGAGAATCTTAGCTCCCATTAATCAATGAAAAGCTGGGAGTGGTGGAGCTCTATCCTTGAACAAAACAGCAGAAGTTCAAGCTATAGGACAGCACACTGATGCACACACAGAGAAAGGCTCATGGACTTTCTTGCATGGGCTAGCTTTGAACCATGATCCTCAGATTTCAGCCTGTCTTCATCTTCTCTTCTTTGAAAATTTTATTGGTCCTGTGGCTTGACCTCTAACTCTGGGGCCTATATCTAACCTTTTATACTCAAGGCTGATGCTTTTACAACCTCATCCACAGCTCAAGGTTTTGTGCTGTGTAGCTGAAGATGAGTTTCAAGCACATTCCTGCCAAGGCTGATTTGACATTGCAAACCTCAGAAGTCAGCCTCTTGTATAGTAAGGATTACACACATGACCAGCAACATTTGGGTCATTTAAAACATTTAATATGTGCTTGCTTCCACCTTCTTTTCTTATTTTCTTCATTTTTTCTTGTCCTAGGAGTAGAAATTGAAACTCAGATGCTGTCTCAGTGCATATATGGGACTAACCATAACAGTTGGCTTTTGAGGGGAAGTTAATTGGAGACAAGAGACTCATGTAGAGGTAGGCCAGATTCAGGAAGCTGAAAATTGAGGAAAGTCCTTAATACTCTTTTCTCCAATTAACCACTAAAAATCTGAAAGTAAGTAGGTCATTGAAGAAAAGGGTGCAAGTTCAAACACCAGGATTGGCACAGAGGAAAAGAGAGACAGAGAGAGATATAGAGAGAGACAAAGGGAGAGATAGAGATAGATAGATAGATAGATAGATAGATAGATAGATAGAGAGAGAGAGAGAGAGAGAGAGAGAGAGAGAGAGAGAGAGAGAGAGAGAGAGAGAGAGAGATCTTATGAACTCGTATAACTGAGCTGAGCTTTAAACATTATCCTCAAATTTCAGCCTGAGTAGCAAGAATCACAGATATGAACCACCAATGATTGGTTCATTGAAACCTCTGATATTGCCTCTTTCTTCTCTTCTTCTACCCTTCTTTTCATTTGTTTCATTATTTTTGTGTTTGTTGGTCCTGGAGCTTGAACTCATGGAAGGCCTGGTCTGATACATGAGGCTGAAATCTGCCCATCATAGTTTGAAAGCAGCCTGAGCAAGAAAGTCCATGAAACTCTTACTTCCATTCAATCAAAAAAATCTTATCTCCAGTGTGGCTACCACACACAAAACAGTCTCCTGGAATGTCTTTTTTATTTTCCTTTTTTTATTGTGAAAATACTGTACAGAGGGGTTACAATTACATGAGAAAGATTATGAGTATATTTCTTATCAAGAATTGTAGCCTCCTCCTTTGTTTCCCCTTCCCATCCCATCCCATCCTCCCCCTGCCCCCCACCCAATCCTCCCCGCTCCCCCTCCCCCCCACGCACCAAAGTTGTAAAGTTCGTTTTTGACATAACGACTTGTACATCTCATGGTTGTAATGCGTCCACCTGTATCCCTGTTTAAACGATTTGTTTTCCCCTTCCCCTCCACAAATTATACCAACATCAAATACACAGTGAAAGCAAGGGTTATACTGTGGGGTAGGGACATATAAAGCAACAAAGAAATAATCTTATAAATGTGTTAGAACCAATCGCATGAAAGAAAAAAAACTTTTGAATACATATCTTAGGGTTCATTTCCCTAACATCACCTTATCTGACCTTTTCTGCTTGACTCAGTACACAATTGAATTCTATGCCTCCATCAAAAAGAATGACATTGCCTCATTTGTTAGGAAATGGAAAGACTTGGAAAAAAATATATTCAGTGGTAAGCCAGGCCCAAAGAAACATAGGTCCCATGGTTTCCTGGAATTTCTTGACTGGGTTTGCCTTTACACTGGATCTTTTATTTCAGCCTCCTGCATTTGTAGAATTACAGACATAAGCCAACAGTCCAAGGTTCTGTACTTCCAATCATTTAATTCTCTTACTGTGATCCTGAGGCTGGATCTCTGAGCCAGGGCACTTTCATAGGTTTTTCCTCAGGGCTGGTGTTTTCCAACTACAAAGACATCCTCATTTCTGGCTTTTCTTGCTGATTAGTTGGAGACTTAGGCAATTCCCTGCCTAGGTTAGCTACGAACAACAACCTTTAGATTTTAGCCTTCTGAATCACTAGGATTAAATACATTAACCAAAAATTCATGGATAATTTTGAAACTTTAATTGGATTTTCTCACATCTTTTTTTCCCTAGCCTTGAGGCTTGAAATCAGGGCTTGGGCTCTGTTCCTGAGCTTCTTTTACTGAAGGTGAGGACTCTATTACTTGAGCCACAGTGCCACTTCCAGCCTTTCCTATTTGTGTGGTACTGAGGAAACAGACGCAGGAAATCAAACATGCTAGGCAAGCACTCTATCACTAAACCATATTTCCTGCCATTCTTACACCTTTTTATTTGTATTTTTATTTCCTTGTGTATGCTAGTCCTGGGTCTACAAATCAGCCCCGGTGCTATCCCCGAGGTGTTTACTCAAGATTAGCAAATTAAGTCATGAGCCACCGCACAACTTTGGCTATTTTTTGATGTTGCTTGGTTTTAAGTAGCTACTTAGAGTTGAGTATATGAATTCTCCTATCTGGGCTCGCTTTCAACTGTAAGCTTCAGATTTGAGACTCCTGAGTAGCTACCATCACAGGTGTGTGCCACCTATGCTTGGTTCATTTTAAACTCTGGAATTGGCTCTTTCTTCTCCCACCCTCCTCCACATTTTTTTCATTCTTTGTATGTGTGTTGCCCCTGAAGTTAATATCAAGGTCTGGGTGCTGTTTCAGAAATTATTTTCTCATTTCTGCCATTGGAGCCACACCTCAATAGCCAGGTTTCATTTTTCTTCCATTTGGAGATGAGTCTCATGTAATGCCCAGCAAGAGTCAGGAGGCTGAAATCTGAGTATCATAGTTTGAAGCCAGCCTGAGAAGGAAAGTTCATGAGATTCTTTTCATCAACTACCAAGATGCTGGTAGTGGTAGACCTCTTACACAAATTCAAGTCCTAGGTTGGCACACACAGAAAAAAAGACCCATGGCCTTTCCTGTTTGGACTGGAATTTAAATACTATCCTCAAACTTCAGCCTCCTGAAAGCTAAAATTATAAGCATGAATCACCAGCGCCAGGCTTATTTTTAAATATCATATGGTCATTTCTTCTCTTCTTTCAGTTTTGTTTTTGGTCGACTTTGAGCTGAATTATGCACCAGGAATCTGTTTCCCAGGTTTTCGCCAAATTTCAGTACTTTACAACTACTGTCACACCTTAATTTCCAGCTTTAGCTGGGTAGTTGAAGATAAGAATTTCAATCACTTTCCTACCCAGGCTGGCTTTGAGTTGTGATCCTCATATTTCAATTTCCTCAGTAGCTGGGAATACACAAATAAACCAACAACCCATGGCTCATTTTGACATGTTAATTTTCTCTTTCTCTCATCTTTAATAATTTGTGCTCTTTTTTCTTTGTCTTTGTATATTTTTGTGCTGGGACCTCAACACCAGGGCCTGTGTGCTGTACCAGAGTTTTCTGTTTAAGACTAGGAATATACTACATGAACCAGAGCACAGCTAGTGTCATATTTTCGGTGACAAATGAGACATAAGGGTCTCATGGATTCTCCTACCTGGGCTGGCCTTCAAAAAATGGTGATACTCAGATTTCATCCTCCTGAGTAGCTGATAGAACATGGGTGAGCTACCAATGCTTGATTTATTTAAACCTCTGTCATTGGATCTTCCTTCTGCACTTCTAGCCTCTCTTTCTTTAATCCTTCTGTGATTGTCCTGGGGCTTGAACTCAGGGCCTGGTTGCTGTCCCAGAAACGGATTGCCCAATTTTGCCACTTGAGCCATAACTCAATTCCCTGGCTTTTTGTTTTTTTCTTTTTGACAATTGGAGATAAGAGTCTGAGGAA